>NW_024704867.1:0-45856 GCF_018977255.1 Callorhinchus milii
CATTATTTTGGGGGTGTTTTTCTGCTAAGGGGACGGGAGACAATTTCACCACATCAAAGGGACGATGGACGGGGCCATGTACCGTCAAATCTTTGGTGAGAACCTCCTTCCCTCAGCCAGGGCATTGAAAATGGGTCGTGGATGGGTATTCCAGCATGACAATGACCCAAAAACATGGCCAAGGCAACAAAGGAGTGGCTCAAGAAGAAGCACATTAAGGTCCTGGAGTGGCCTAGCCAGTCCCCAGACCTTAATCCCATAGGAAATCTGTGGAGGAGCTGAAGGTTCGAGTTGCAAACGTCAGCCTCGAAACCTTAATGACTAGGAGAAGATCTGCAAAGAGGAGTGGGACAAAATCCCTCTGAGATGTGTGCAAACCTGGTGGCCAACTACAAGAAAACGTCTGACCTCTGTGATCGCAACAAGGGTTTTGCCACCAAGTACGAAGTCATGTTTTGCAGAGGGGTCAAATAATTATTTCCCTCATTAAAATGCAAATCAATTTATAACATTTTTTGACATTGCGTTTTTCTGGATTTTGTTGTTGTTATTCTGTCTCTCACTGTGCAAATAAACCTACCATTAAAATTATAGACCAGGGGTCCTCAAACTTTTTAAACAGGGGGCCAGTTCACTGTCCCTCAGACCGTTGGAGGGCCGGACTATAGTTAAAAAAAACTATGAACAAATTCCTATGCACACTGCATATATCTTATTTTGAAGTGAAGAAACAAAACGGGAACAAATACAATATTTAAAATGAAGAACAAGTAAAGTTAAATCAACAAACTTGCCAGTATTTCAATGGGAACTATGGGCCTGCTTTTGGCTAATGAGATGGTCAATGTCCGGTTCCATATTTGTCACTGCTAGTCGTAACAAGTGATGCAAGTGTGCATCCGTTAGTCTAGATCTGGTTGGAGATTTCAAATGTTTCATTCTGGAAAAAGTCTGTTCACAGACATAAGTGCTGCCAAAGATGGTTGCCATTTTGAGTGCATGGTTCCTGAGATGAGGATATGTCTCAGAGGGGAGAGATGCATAGAAATTATGAAGGCTGCTTGACTTGAATGCGTCTTTCAGAGAGTCACAATTCTGCAGTTCAGCCAGTTCCATTTGGTAAATTGTATCCACATTTTCAATGTCAATAGAAAATGGGTTACGGAAAAGCTGTATGTCCTGTTCATGGAGATGAAGCTCTTTAAATCTAAATTGGAACTCCTTTTGCAATTTTTCCAGTGAATCCACACATGTTTTGTTTGGGAATGCAACCAATGGTTTTTCCGCTAACAGATTTTGAGTTGTGGGGAGATGGCAGAAGTTTTCCTCCTTCACTTGTTTGATGAGGAGGCCTAATTTTACTTCAAATGCTTTGACATGTGATTGCATATCACAGATGAGCTTCCCCTTTCCTTGAAGTTGCACATTGAAACTGTTGAGTAGCTCTGTTACATCTGTCAGAAAGGCAAGGTGCCATTTCCATTCTGCATCATTGAGCTCTGGTACTTCTTTGTTTTTTGAAAGCAGAAAAGCTGTAATCTGTGGAAGTAAGTCATAGAAACGTTTCAAAACTCTCCCTCGACTCAGCCAACGGACTTCTGTGTGGTACAGAACATCTTCATAGTCAACATTTAGCTCAGACAGAAATTCCTGAAATTGTCTGTGGTTTAGTGCATGAGCTCTAATGAAGTTAACACAAGATACCACAATTTCATAACAGAGTCCCACTTCAGTGATTTACTACACAGCGCTTGTTGGTGGATGAGGCAGTGTATGGCTATTGGATGAGAATGGTTATGATAATTGGTTCTTTACCCTTCTATCTGGCAACAAAACTGACACCTTTTTGCAAGGAGTCATGTTTTGCAACCATGACTCCTTGCAAAAAGGTGTCAGTTTTGTTGCCAGATAGAAGGGTATAAGAACCAATTGTCATTATTTTTACTGGCAAATGAGGTCCCCATAGTGAGAATGGTTATGTTTGTCCATCTCTTGGTTAATGCGAGCAATTACTCCTTTCTTAGACCCCACCATGCTAGGAGCACCATCAGTTGTCACACTGGCTATTTAGCCCAGTTCAGCTCCAAACCATTCACAGTTTGGCAAACTTTTTCATAGATATCCTCTCCTGTAGTTGTTCCTTTGATGCTTTGCAGTGCAGCAAGCTCTTCTGTGACTTCGAAATAGTCATTCGTCCCACGAATAAAATTATGAAGTTGTGCAGAATCACGAACATCATTGCTTTCGTCGAGTGCCAAGGAAAAATAGGAAATTTTTTTGTGGAGTTTTGCAAATGCTGATGCAAATTGTCTCCCATTTCTTCAATCCTCCGTGTAATTGTAGGTCCTGAAAGACTCACTGTACTAAATAAATCGGCCTTCTCTGGACAAATCTCTTTGGCAACAGAAAGAAGGCATTCTTTAACAAATTCTCCCTCCACGAATGGTCTGCCAGTGCACGCTATTAGCTTGGCAACTTGAAAACTTGCTCGCAGTGATGAAATATTTAGCTGCTTCTGCTTCAAAAAAGTATTTTGCTGAGTTGTTAATGTATTTTTCAGTTTTAATATTTTATCTTTTCTCACTTCTCCGACCAAACAATCATATTTATCTTTATGTTGAGTTTCATAGTGTCGACGTAAATTGTATTCTTTGAACACAGACACTATATTCTGGCATATCAGACACACAGCTCTTTCCTTGTACTGTATGAAAAAGTAATCATAAGTCCACTGTTCTTTGAATATCCTACACTCCGAGTCAATTTTTCTCTTTCTTGACATCATTGTTTCCTAGGGAGTCAAAATTGCTATTAGTAAAATACCAATATATATACAGCGCTACAAAAACAATATACCAGCAATAACTTTGCCCACACAGAGACATACAGACTGCACTGCCCATCAATGCAGTCTGATTGGGGGAACTCCGCTTTTACCCCAGGCTCACACTGGTGCGGGTACCATTAAAAAGTTAATTACACCTGCAGTTTGTTCACAGATCGCAGTACATCCCCAGCACACAGGAATATCACTGGACTGGGAGTGGAGCCGAGGGGCAAGTGAAGGAACTGAGGGAGGGAGAGCCAGTCAAGCGCAGCCAGGGGAGGGCTGGCAGCCTTAGGCCTGGGGGGCAAGTCCAGTCAATTGGCCCATTGAACCATTCACCAGCGCAGCCCAATCAGTGCCCACCGCCGCAGCTCAATCAGTGCCACAGCGCAGCCCAATAGTGCTCACCAGCGCAGCCAATGAGTGCTCACCACGCAGCCCAATTAGTGCTCACCAGCGCAGCCCAATGAGTGCTCACCAGCGCAGCCCAATTAGTGCTCACCAGCGCAGCCCAATGAGTGCTCACCAGCGCAGCCCAATTAGTGCTCACCAGCGCAGCCCAATGAGTGCTCACCAACGCAGCCCAATTAGTGCTCACCAGCGCAGCCCAATGAGTGCTCACCAACGCAGCCCAATTAGTGCTCACCAGCGCAGCCCAATGAGTGCTCACCAGCGCAGCCCAATGAGTGCTCACCAGCGCAGCCCAATGAGTGCTCACCAGCGCAGCCCAATTAGTGCTCACCAGCGCAACCCAATTAGTGCTCACCAGCGCAGCCCAATTAGTGCTCACCAGCGCAGCCCAATTAGTGCTCACCAACGCAGCCCAATTAGTGCTCACCAGCGCAGCCCAATGAGTGCTCACCAACGCAGCCCAATTAGTGCTCACCAGCGCAGCCCAATGAGTGCTCACCAGCGCAGCCCAATGAGTGCTCACCAGCGCAGCCCAATGAGTGCTCACCAGCGCAGCCCAATTAGTGCTCACCAGCGCAACCCAATTAGTGCTCACCAGCGCAGCCCAATTAGTGCTCACCAGCGCAGCCCAATTAGTGCTCACAAGCGCAGCCCAATTAGTGACCATGGGCCAGATAAATGTCCTCGGCGGGCCGCATGTGGCCGCGGGCCGTAGTTTGAGGACCCCTGTTATAGACTGATCATTTCTTTGTTAGTGGGCAAACGTACAAAATCAGCAGGGATCAAATACTTTTTCCCATCACTGTATTTACACAGGAAAGCCTCGCTGAGCTCAAGACTCTTTTCAGAAGGTTTTTGCTGAGTTTTCGTGGTTGGTGCCGATGTTACAATGTGTAATCTCAATTGAGTAATTTGCAGATAATTTCTTTAAATTTGGACGCTTGCCAAAATTACATTTTATTTATTCTTAAGAATGTTTTACATTTTAGCTATGGGAGGAAACCATGTAACCTGGAGAAACCCCATGCAGAACAGGAGAGAACCAACAAACTCTGCACAAAAAGGTGCCCGAATTGGGAATCTCACCTAGACTCTTCTTGCTGTGCACAAGTGATACACTGCACCATCATGTACGATCAAGGTTGTAAGTCACGATGACAAGGAGGGACATATGTGAAAACAAACACAAGTACAACGATGGTAAATTACAATTTATATCGGAGGATGCAAACAGCATCCCAAAACAACATGGGAGGTAGAGCGACGACTGGGAAAGAGGTGACATGAGGAGGGGTGTGAAAGGAGCCCAGCCGCAGGGAAATTTGAGGAGAGAACTCATGAGAGAGAGGTAGAGAGATGGAAACATGACGCTGTGGTGAAACCCAAGGCCAAATGATACAAAGAGTCCAGGGCACTGGGGAACCTCATTTCAATAGGTTCCAGGGACACTGGGAGGATTGGGACAGTTGAGGCCCAGGGCAAGATGACTCAGGCAGCATATAAACTATAAAAACGAAACTATTTTTTATCTTACCAGGTAAGGTCCACCGAGCTCTATAGCTCTTTTGCAGAAGCGACCTGGCCACAAATGACAGATCAACGAAGTGGCGTATTGTGTGAAACTTATAGCAGCCAAATACTCTTAACGCATGTTTCTAAATGTGGAGGGCAAAACTGGAGAACCCAGAGAAAAATCCACGCGACCATGAGGAGAACATGCAAACTCCAAATATACTAGCGTCAGGATCGAGATTGATCCCACAACCTCCTGTATACCAGTCGAGGTAGTTAACATCTCACCACCGTGCCACTCTAGTTCTCATGTACAGCCGCCATCTTTTGTAAAGTTTGCAAACTGCAAACATGTAAGCGTGCAAGTGCTCTGCTTTTCTTAATGTAAGGTTGTCTTGCTTAGACATGTTCTAAAACATATGTTAATCTAGAAGGAAATATGAATGCTGTATTTTTTTTAAAAGCTCCTACTGACTTTCTAGAATGGCCGATGTAATATGATACACTAATATCTCAGTGTTACAATAATCAGACCAAGATCAGGAAATGATTCTGCATTTATTGAACGCTTCTCGTGGGTACTCTGATCTAAAAGTCTCCCGTCAGTGCTGACGGATTAGAGTGCCACGTGCTGCTCATGGCCACTTATTACCAGGCTGGCACAAGTGGGCACGTTGCCAACACCGCATTTAATCCTCTTCCTGAGCAGTCCTTGCAGTGTCAGTTGGAAATGACTCGGGAAGATCCTCATTGGTACAGAGGATTGAATTTAACTTTGGTTACCGCTGTTGGAATTTAATGCGTTATCATATTTCTGCACCACACTGTTTTCTTCAGCGTATTTGGCAACAGTATTGTGATTACAAATAAGGTCTAGACAGTGTTTTACATATGGTTATAATTTAGGACATATGTTACATAACCTCTTTAGGTATATTGAAGTACAGTGTTTCCAATAAACAACATTATTGAGATTGCTTATGACCAAACCGGCCAGAATGTGCCTGATCTCATCAAATCTCAGAAGCTAAGCAGGGCTGATCCCGGAAAGTGCTTAGATGGGTAAAAACATATATTGCTGATTTTCATCGCATCTTCGGGGCTGTTAGGTTGTTGGCAGCAAACAGGGTAGTGCAGCAAAGTTCAATTGTTGTACTATGCTCTCACGTCTCTGCTCTTTACCTTAACTGACCAGCGTGGTGAAGTATGATCAATGAATCTCCAACGACCTGCATGGAGTGGGGAGGCCGTTAATCAGCAGTGATTGACACTAGGCCTACTATACACGTAGATTATTGATGTTTTTCCAATGCTGGATAGCCACATGCAAATGGTGATGCAGTTGGAGATGATGTGTGGAGTGGATAAAAATCAAACAAAAAAGAAAACATGTGACT
The DNA here is from genome assembly GCF_018977255.1 of Callorhinchus milii. Taxonomy (NCBI): domain Eukaryota; kingdom Metazoa; phylum Chordata; class Chondrichthyes; order Chimaeriformes; family Callorhinchidae; genus Callorhinchus; species Callorhinchus milii. The sequence continues at coordinate 6,148 of NW_024704867.1, forward strand.
TGCAACCGAGCAGACCGCAGTTAAATACTCGACACGTCTTAACGTTGCACGCCACATGTATAATCGTCCGTGACAGTTGGAGAAACACAGATGTGCTGTCCCGAAGTATGACGGCGCACAGCAGAGTCGGATGGGGCGTCCCCGGTGCAAGGCCCCGTGACACAACACGTTCCACCCTTCCACATTCACCAATCTGCTCCGTTCATATACGGATACAGTTGTTACACGATGCACATGCACGATAGACATGTCCCAAAACATGTCCCATAAAACTTCAAGAGCGCCGATTCAACGTGATGTTGGCATGCACATCGTGCAATGGCTTAATTTGAATTTGAACTGAGATTGGTGAACCCAGGTCACGAGGACTTGAGAGTCAGGATGCTGGGACTTTGGGTCTTGAGGCAGGGAGAACAGAATTCAGGGTCTTGAGAGTCAGGAAGACTGGATCTTAGGACTTGAGATTCAGGAGGAATGGGACTAAGGGTCTTGAAACACAGTGAGACCGGGTTTCAGTATAGAGACAATATTTATCAATCTAAATGAATGAATATAAACATTTACATACCAATTTAAAATAGCATTGATTAATAACAGGTAACAAACGACAAGACATTGTAATTGTCATATTGAACAGTTAATGAGACTTGTTTTCGAGTAGAATGCACGGGAATCTTAACAATAGTGTATATTAATTCTGATGCTAGCAGGGCAGGGTCCCACGAGAACACAAGCTGAGTGCTGGACATTAAGGTCTACGTTATTATGGCAATTACATCCAAGACTCCGATAATCTATAGAGTTAATTAGCACTTCATAACATTTACAATTTTAATGTTATATGTATGACACTGCTACATTTTAAATAGAATTGTGGTTGAGGCAGCTTGGTGACTCAATTTCAGGTTGGGTGGCGGGTCGCTCCAAGGTAATGCAGACACTTATATCACAGTAATGAGTCGGCCTCACTGAGATCCTGGGTTTGATTTCCCAGGATCCACTCAAGGTAAATGAATGTTTTCATGTGGACTGCGTTTGGAGTGTCAATCTGTTACACCGGTCACTGCTCAGTATCATTAGCCATTGTCTATCACTACTGGATGAAGCCTCCCCTAAGCCAACGCCATTCATCATTGTCCCACAATGCTGCATTCCATCTCACTGCTGCACATGAACTGATGCCATTTCTCCACATCAGCAGTGGCCATCCTGCTGTGGGTGAGTTCTATCCTTTGCCTGACATGCCTTCCCCAATCTCATCTCGGATCCCTTGCAGTGATGTATACCGTGAAAGCCTACTTATTTATCAACACGTTCTAAGATGTCTGATGTGCATTTGTTCCTGATCCATATTTTCCTCGTCTTTTGGCATGCATCTCACCATACTTTTGCATACTTTTTAGACGTCGTTTTATTCCTGGGTGGAGTCCACGGGATTGGTCTATATGTCATCGGTGGAAAGTGTGCTCTTGGAAAATGTATTCGTGCATATTGTTACGTTGCTTGCCATGATCATGTTGAGCTTTCGAGAAGTGCCACATTCTGCTCTGTTCACCTGTGTACGCCGTCAATTGTGTTGCAATCCACGTTCAATAATCGCTGTACATACAGCATGCATATTATTATCTATTGTAAAGTTGTATGTTGGTCACGATTATGTTACTGTTGCGAAAACGTTGTGTCCCTGACTTTGGTTTTCAGGTTTACCCTGAATTGAACTTTAATCATTCCTTCTGATTTTCTTGAATCATTGTTAGAATACAAATCCATGATGATTAATACTATCTCATTCATGTTAATGCATTCATTTCTCCAGTACAATTTTCATAAAATGCTGTATAATGTTGCCTCGGTGAGAGCTTATCTACTTGCCTGACTTATCTTATGATTTGAAATTTCTGCTCTCCTTTATGCAGTCTCAATGCAGCTATTTCTTAATTGTAATATTGTTTTTTAATAATTAAAATAAATTTACTTAAAGCTTTCGTGACTGCAGAAATTCATATTCTTTGGGTCTTTCGGTAAAGCCACGTAGATAGAACAAATAATAAAATAATAAAAATAATATCACGACGTTTCGATCGCAACATAAGCAATACTCTTAGTTATTTTCGGTAAAGTCACGTAGGTAGAACAATCAATAAAATAAAATAAATGAAAACAAGTAAATTAAATCACGACGTTTCGGGGCAACACAAGCTTCCTTCATCAGGTGGAAAAAAGGCACAGCAAAATAACTGTAGTGGGAGTTATTTGTGATGAGGCATTGTTATATAGGGTAAGTGGAGGGGAGGAGCCAAGGAGGACAGGCGCAGGATGGGGGGGGGAGCCAGGAAGGTGAAGATGAAGCTGCACGACACGACGGAGCCACGGATGGGGAGGGGGGACGCAGAGCGGGGGAGAGTAGCGGTTGAGGTTTAACATGTCATTAACATGTCATTAACATGGTTAATCACATCTTTCCAATGATTGCTCAATTTGAATCCATCTTCTCGGTTGAAGTTATGTCTATGTTTGTATATCTGTATGGCCTCATGGACAAATCTTTGGTGGTATTCAGACCGCTTGCAGAGTACCTTGGTATCGGAGAAAACAATATCACGATCACCCACAACGTCCCCCCTCCCCCATCCGTGGCTCCGTCGTGTAGTATCAGCTTCACCTTCACCTGCCCCCCCCATCCTGCGCCTGTCCTCCTTGGCTCCTCCTCCTCCTCTTACCCGATATAACAATGCCTCATCACAAATAACTCTCGCTACAGTTATTTTGCTGTGCTTTTTTACACCTGATGAAGGAAGCTTGTGTTGCCTCTGAAACGTCGTGATTTAATTTAGTTGTTTTCATTTATTTTATTGATTGTTTTACCTACGTGACTTTACCGAAAAAAACAAAGAGTATGAATCCTTGCAGTCACGAAAGCTTCAAATCTAAAACACAAGCAATCCTCATCGGGTGAAAAATATAGCGGGAGAGCTGCTGTATATATTCTCAGCAGCTCTCCTGCTATATTTTCACCTGATGACGATTTGTTGTGTTGCAATCGAAACGTTGTGATATTATAAATTTTTAAATTATTTTATTATTTGTTCTATCTACGTGGATTTACAGAAAGACCCAAAGAATATAAAAATGTAAATAAATGTTAAGAATTAGGCCTTGGTTTTGCAAGAGCTTGGATGACTTCCTTTTTAAAATGGTGTTATTTTATACGATCATAATGGTATTAAAAATATATATCCAAGGAAACATCTTAAATGGTTGCATATTTGTGATTAATGGGAGAAATGAACCTTTTCTAACTCCAGTTTGCTAATGGTGTAGTCCAATATTTATATAATTCAGTTCCTAAGATCTTCATGAACAATTAATGTGCGTGATAAAGAAAGTTTGGTGCAGTGGCTCAGAGTTCAGAGCACTGAGCTGAACTGCTGAAAGCCTGGGTTCGACTCCAGGTTTGGCCGCCTGTGATTAAACCAGGTTCTCAAATGTAGAGGTTTGCGAGTCTCAGCTCACTCATCTGCCACCACTGAGATCCCGAGTCTGTATTGTAGCAAAGGTCAAATTCAGAAGCTGTCCTGTTCTTAGGATCCCCTACGCTACTACATTCCCAGCCAGTGCCATTGCTGACGGATCTAGAAATGCCGGGGACTGGCGGTGGATTAGTTATGGGTGTTGTTTGACAACTCTTTCTCACACTTGTCAGTGAAGGTTGGTGAAGGAGACACATTTGGTCTATCTGGAATAGCTACTAAGGTCTTGACCTGTATTATTATGTTCGTTACATTTATTATTATGTTGTTTAAATAGGTCATGGCTTTCAATTTATGCATTTATGCAAACCTCTAGTTGCAATGCAATTTGTTCTCTAGGCCTTTGAAATGTCCAGATTATTATTTAATTATAATGCTATAACAAATACAAAACAGAGCTTGAGTGACAACATAACAATGTGTTTTTTTATCGGTTAGAGCAAGGTTAATAAAATACTATAGTATATTGCAGAATATACTTGAACATCACGGTGTTAGTTGAATACCACCATACTCACTGAATGTCAAAATGCAAGGCTTTTGAATGTGTTTATTTAAAATCACAGCACACACTCTTTTGGCTGGACAATCAAAGACAGCCTTTGTAATTGAGTGCCTCTTGTCATGTCGCGAGATGAAGAATCGTTCTTCCAGAATGTTGTTTCAGCAAGAGCTTCGCATCTTGTCAGATACTGGCTCCAGAACGGGTTGAGAATCGGGGTGGTGTGTGGTCTCGTTTCAGGCACGAGTCGAAAGCCTGACAGCAGCATTTTGCATCATTAAAGGACCCCGTGGGTCACATTGAGCAATGTCCAATTTGCTTTGCATTTTAAAAGAGCGTTAGGAAAAGTTGTAAAATGAAACATGTGCATTTCTTAAAATAGTTGGCACAGAAATGTAAAAGTAAAAAGAACAGTGTTATATTTGTGAGACTGGTCCGAAAGGTCTTGGCCTTTGTTTTATTATGACTTGCAGGCTGAGTAACAACAGACGAATATAACGAAGACTGTGGGTGATCTCTTTAAGTTGCAATACTTTTGATTCCAACCGTAACTTGACTTGTGTACATTTTTACCAAAAAGTTCTGCTCAGACGCGGTGCTTCCTGTGCATGTATAATGGGTTACCATGACTTGCGAGTGTCAATTCGCCGGCTTACTTGTGTAGTGTTCTTCAGGGAGATACACACTAGAAGTTGGAGTCAACACGTTTATTACAATACCCCAACAGGGTTCCTATATAAACGTGCACTAGTTAACTGGACCCCAACAAGGTAACTACATAATGGGTCAGGTCAGCAACACGCTGCCTGATCCACGATGCCGAGCGTAACGACCGAAGACTGACGACAGAAGACGAAGAGACGTAGCAGCGAGAGTTCCATTCCAGCAGACAGACCGCGATCACTCTTGGGACTTCCATTTTATGCTACCGAGCGTGGACTCGCTCCGGATTCGGCCACACCCCCTTCTGGCTCTTACCAGAAGGTCCTCGACTCAGCATCACGTGTCCCTCGAACCCCTTCTGGGCCCTCTCGCTACCCTGTCACGTGCCCTCTCGGGCTCACCCAGACTGTCACGTCCTTACTTGCCCTCTCTCTGACCGTCATCAGAACCATGCCCTCTAGGGCCCGCTTCCATGCCATGCCTACTCTGGTGCCAGGGAGAGGCTCAAGACACACAGTTCCACTCTTGTGACAGTACCTAGCGCTAAACACCATAGTGACTCCATTTACGTCACTACACTTGCATTCTACTGTGGCACATGTGAGCACTCGGTGGATCACGAGCAACCCGTATCACACCCAGAGGCTTGCTCAGCCTATTGACTGCATCCGGACACGTAATAATATTGGCATGCCCAAATGTTAATGGGTGCAAAACTATTGTTAGACTTTTTGCTTGTCGAATCTCCAGGTAGTATTTGTATCCTCGCTCTCGTGTACCTGCAAACATCGAGTAAAGTATTGTATTAATCTCGGTGACGGAGATGTACTGGGAGCTGCATGCTGACAAAGGTGACGTTCACTATGGAACCTCATTTGCCAGCAAAAATATGATAATTGGTTCTTTACCCTTCTATCTGGCAACAAAACTGACACCTTTTTACAAGGAGTCATGTTTGCATAGACCGCAATACCTGCAGTCATAATACAAACAAAAGAACATAACTCTGATAATGTGCACTGTCCTTGAAGTTGATTGGTCCACACCCGAGACAGCTTTCCTTAGAGCCTAGTCTCATATGGGTTGGACCAGATGACGCCAAAAGGCGCACAACTCAAGGACAATGCACCATCAGAGTATGAGAGCTCGGGTAAGCATCTACACTATGGGAACCTCATTTGCCAGTAAAAATATGATAATTGGTTCTTTACCCTTCTATCTGGCAACAAAACTGACACCTTTTTACAAGGAGTCATGTTTGCATAGACCGTATGTTCTTTGTTTGTATTATGACTGCAGGTATTGCGGTCTATGCAAACATGACTCCTTGTAAAAAGGTGTCAGTTTTGTTGCCAGATAGAAGGGTAAAGAACCAATTATCATATTTTTGCTGGCAAATGAAGTTCCCATAGTGTAGATGCTTACCCCGAGCTCTCATACTCTGATGGTGCATTGTCCTTGAGTTGTGCGCCTTTTGGCGTCATCTGGTCCAACCCATATGAGACTAGGCTCTAAGGAAAGCTGTCTCGGGTGTGGACCAATCAACTTCAAGGACAGTGCACATTATCAGAGTTATGTTCTTTTGTTTGTATTATGACTGCAGGTATTGCGGTCTATGCAAACATGACTCCTTGTAAAAAGGTGTCAGTTTTGTTGCCAGATAGAAGGGTAAAGAACCAATTATCATATTTTTGCTGGCAAATGAGGTTCCCATAGTGTAGATGCTTACCCCGAGCTCTCATACTCTGATGGTGCATTGTCCTTGAGTTGTGCGCCTTTTGGCGTCATCTGGTCCAACCCATATGAGACTAGGCTCTAAGGAAAGCTGTCTCGGGTGTGGACCAATCAACTTCAAGGACAGTGCACATTATCAGAGTTATGTTCTTTTGTTTGTATTATGACTGCAGGTATTGCGGTCTATGCAAACATGACTCCTTGTAAAAAGGTGTCAGTTTTGTTGCCAGATAGAAGGGTAAAGAACCAATTATCAAGGTGACGTTGGTACTGCACACCTGCGTACTGGACTCTCGCCCTGTCTCTCCTCCACACTTAGACCACCTGATTCTCATTCCACTGAAACAAAAATCATTCTCCAGAACGTTGTGTTTAAACACACATTGTTACGACTATTCACACAAGAATGGCAAACACGCATGCAGGGTGAATGAAGAGAAGTGTTCCCATGACATTCGTCATTTGTATTCTAAACTGAACTTTGAACGATGGTTGTACATAAATTAGTTTTACATGAAATGCAGACTTTCCACTTCCACACGTTGTGTTTCTGTACTTGAAATATTGACTTAAAAGTAATTATATCAATTATTTAACTTGGATCTATTCTGTCTCGAAGTTTCTTCTATTTTATATTTTAGAGGGTACATGCTGGCATGTGCTGCCCTATGCATGCCTAATTATTTGCTAATCCCCGTCTGCTTTAACGGACTCGCATCGACTGGCGTGGCAACTGGCTTACTTGGCATGATAACTTTAAACATCACACACTTGACAGTGTGTTAATAGAAAAGCCATTGATACATTTCTGCAAACAGTGACAGGATTGGGAGTGCGGGTGATTTTCAGCATGCACGGTGAGTGCATCTTCCTTGACAGCCGTGCACTCTTCTCCGGATGGAGCGTGGATGACCGTGGCCATGTGACACCGAGTCACCGTACGCGTGAGGTGGCAAAAAACCGGGAGAGCAGTTGCAGCTGCAGTTATTTATAGGCACTGTGATAATTTGATAGGATTCATTGGTACGTACGCCAGTCATTGTGCACACCCACGCGGATACTCTCACAATCCAATAGATAGCATTGCCATAAAAGCACTCGATAAAATGTACGTGTATGACGGTTGCAGTGCAGCAAACGCGTTCCATGGCCTTAAGGTCGAATTGTGTGACCTGGTGGAGCGGTGGCGCATTTGTAAGCATGTTGCACTATGCACCCAGTGACCTGAGTTGGTTTCCATTCACAGCTAACATCAGTGGTGAGCAATATGTTAACCCGTTTTGAGTCTCCCCTTCTCAACCCACACTGACCAGCTTGATGAAGTATGGCCAAACAACCTTATGACCAACACAACATGGGGTGGATTTCATTCAGCGGTAGATTGGCAAAGTGCTATTATAATTATTGTGACTATTAGTTTGAATGGTGTGTCTCAATAGCAGCCCAAGGTACAACCAGGCCTCGCTCAATACAAATGAACCCACGGCAACACTCGCGCTGAACGTGCTGGCACTTGCAAAGTACAAATAACAAATACCTACATGTATGCGCATGTCAGCAAACACATTTTATTGCTAAGTGGTGGTGATATTACCATCGCACTTGCGCCGGGCTACGTGGCCATGTAGAGGGTGAAAGAGCCACATCAGCAGGTCAGCGGAATAATAAAACACATTCCTGCGGAGGGAGCTGGTAGGAACGTTGGCTTGCTCGGTCAATGGCCAGGGTCAACGGCGGCGTGGTGTATTCCGCAAATATGCCCGACTGTGAGGGCGGGCACAAGCCGGCGTAAGTAGGTTAAACGTTGAGTTTTATAAGGGCACCACGAGGTGACCAGCCCCTCCCCACCCAGCCCCACCCTCCCAGCCCCACCCCTCCCACCCCCACCCAGCCCCACCCTCCCCACCCAGCCCCTCCCCACCCAGCCCACCCTCCCCACCCTCCCTCCCCACTCAGCCCCTCCCTGCACGACGGACACAATAATCTCCTGTGGGCTGGTGTAACCAGGAGGTTCCTACCAGTAAAACTGGTGTCTGTACACCCAAATCATCTTCTCACCAAACTGAACTCAATATACTCCTTATCTACTTCCAACGTGAACGATTGCAATCCGAGTAAATGCATTACAATTTGGATTAAAAGAGCCTCCATATGCCACTGCATCTCAAGACACCGTACAACTCATAGGGGATCGGTATCTCCGGGAATAGAGGATTATTTGGCATAGCGGAAGAGGTGGGTCTTGAGCCTGGACTCGAACAGGGGCAGGGAGATGGCAGTTCAGGTGGCTGGAGTAAGCGGTTCTCGACTGTGGACACAGCAGAGGAGAGGGAGCGATTTCCCACGGCGTGCAGTTTGGCTCGGGCTTTGGCAGGAAAGCATTGGCTGCTGGAATGGAGAGCACACATGGGGGAGAGGTGTGATAAGAATTTTACCCTCTCCATGACTTGTCCAGGAAAGGGAGGTTTCAGATGAGATTGGGCATTTGTTGCGTACAGTAGTTTAAACGTCCAATGTTGTTTTTTTCCCCAGGTTCTTCCCGTTCCGACTGTTGTGGGTCTGTGCGTGTGGATCGCGTACAACGAGGTCAGGATGTGCGTGCCTGAATCTTGAATGATTTTTAACAGAGCGTAATAGCAAGTCTCTTCCAGTACGTCCAGCCAACGTGGTTCGAGTAGACAAAATACCATGTAGAGCTCGCGCTGGGGAGGCCCTTCTGCTGGCAGTGGTGTGAGAAGCAATTGTGAAGGCCGCACCTTCACCTTTCATTAGCGGCAACTCTTATTCAAGTGTTCTGCAGATGCAAGTAGCGCGTTCCATGTCTGCGCAGGTACCACCCACTGCTATCAGTTTGCCCGCGTTGGAAGTGTTGCAGAGCAGTCTCTTAACAGAATTCGACCGAAACACGCTTTCATTAACGCTCAAGGATGGAAGCTGTTGGAGTCATTAAATGAAAAGCAACGGATGTTGGAATAGTTAAAAGTTTGAAACTGAAAATGCTGCGATTGATGCCGGTTGAAGGCTGGAGAGCGCCGTGGCTGCTGTGCACGCGGGCAACCACGGAAGAGGCTGCAAAGCTTGCAATGCCGGGGGCCCGGGGATGACTTGGCCGCCGTTAGTCGTCTCCCTCGAAGACACCCGTCGTGTGATTCATAAACCCGTCGTCCGGCGGAGAGTGACGGCTTAGTCACTCGCAACCCAAAAAGGAGCATTTAAACGGGGAGCAGAACAGGGTGGTTAGGTCGGCTCTAGCTTTGCTCGTTCTCTTGCAGTACCGTGTGGTGGACTGTCATTCTCTCTAAAAGTATATTAAATATTCGTGTCACATACTATGGATTGCATTTTTAACTCAGCAAATTGGGCTTCAGAATCAACAGCGGCACTCTTATTGATATGACCAGTGTAATACATATCATTTTAGTGCCTTAGATATTTAACGCAAGGAGAGGCTGCTTTTCATTGACCAGTGTTTGATAAAAATCATCTATGACCTGTGCAGTCTCTTCTGTTTGTTTTTCAGCCTCTGGACTCGACAAGCAAAGCTGTTACTTGTGTTTGTAGATTACCGGGCAAATTGAAGTCAACTCGCCATGGCATGCTATTGATAGTTCGCAGCCCAGCTTTGGACCGAGGACCCCTTCGCAGCCATTCGTAAACGCCGTCACCTTCAGCAGTGCGGTGTAGCAGGGGTGAAGGCACAGCTGGTGCAGTAGCTTGCTCTTGCCTCTGCTGGTGGAAGGGGCCTTCGGTCGAGGAGCTCAAGATGAACCCCTCCAGAGAGCGCCTGGCTTGCTCTTGCACGCTGATCAGACATCTCTGTCGAGGTGGGGGTGGCCCACACTTTACCCAATCGCACGTGACCCGCCGATGGACACACTCTGGTGAATACATTTACACCACTGGGTGGACAGAGACGGTGTGGGGGGCGGGGCGGGGGGTTTAAGAAACGTGCCCCCATTGTTTTCAACTTCTGCTGCTGCTGTTGCTGTCACGGGAGATTGAACCGGCGACCTCTGCATCGCAAGTCCGGTAGTGAACAGTGTGTTGGTGTTGCTTCTGCGGCAGTGCTGCTGATGAATGCGTTGAATTTCTTTGTTATTTGTGCAGCGGTGCTCACCATTACAACGCGACAGCATCCCCGCGTGATGCAGCGACATGGAATTTAATCGCGTGGCTACGGCAGCGCACCATTGGTCAGGCTGAAAAGCGGCCAGTGGAGAGGTAGAATGCAGCGCAAGACCTAGACACTCTGCGGGACCCCCTGCGGACCCCCTTCGCCTGTCACAGACCCCATAATGATACCTGCAGCTCCCCGGGGGTCTGAGGACACCCATTAGAGAGCCCTTGAACGATGACCTTAGATCCTACTCTTCTTATTTCGGTCCTTCACTCTTACATCTGGGTATGAAGTCGGGTTAAATGTCATTTAGTCTAACCTGCGTATGTTCACAGATAGCTTTGCTTCAAAATATATATGATTAATTATTAAATATATTATTTGCTGCGATCACTTGGCAAGTGAGCGCAACTAGTGATGTGTCTCAGATTCGTCAAAGGGAATCGGTGGCCTGCATCTGAAGAGTTACCACAGTTACAGCCCCCTGCCGCTCCACTGCTGAATGAAGGCGTCCGCACACCCTGGCGATCGCGGAGGTTGTTTTGACCATACTTCACCACTCTGGCCAGTGCGAGTTGGTGAAGTGGCGTTACTTACCCAGGACTCGTGCAAATATTGCTCGCTGGTGACGCTAGCTGCGGCTGGGATTCGCACTCGGTTGTCGGGTCCATAGTGTACTGCGTTAACATCACCACCTTCTAATTCCGCTCTCCTAGACTGTGAGCACAAAACGTTTCCCTTTGACGAATCTGAGACATTTGGGCAGGGGAAAACCGTGCAAATTAGAAATCCCGACTCGCCTAACAGTGATGTTTTTGACCACATTTCCTATTGGTCGTAGTTAATCGGGAAATATAAGGTACGAGTAGTCGCCTAAGATATAAAAGAAATTCTGAGTAACGGGCAGACACCTGTCAGTTTTGACATAATTATAAATGGCTGTGACACGGATCGTATTTAAACACACAGTGCTTCGCCAGTGCATGAGTTGTGGTGAGAGCAACGGTGGAAAGCATTTCCCCGGGAATCCACGCATTGACGCTCAGTAGCCTGGCGGCTTTCTGTCCTCGCCACCTCTCTTGGAAACATGCTCTCCGTCGCTGTCTGCCGTGCCGACAAACAACTCGTGCACAGAAGGGAGGAATAATTCGAAATGCATCTCTACCGCTGGCTGCACTGCACCTGTGTAAAGTATGGACAAAAATGTAAAACGCTCAGAATCAACTAATCAATTTGACATCACAATAGGTTTATCTTATTTCACAATGTATATTGTAACATGCATTTCGCTTCCACAGAGCTCGTTCACCTTCAGGTAGCCTCTCTTACGCTGTTCTATTTTCCTAATCTAGGCTGGCCTTGAGTGTTTTTTTTCATTTCGCCGCTGAGGTTGGGCGGTTCCACCACTGGCGGTTGGTCTGTGAGCCCAGAACAGATTACTCACTCGTCGGTGCCACCTGGGGTGGCATAATAACTTCAGTGGTTCCAATTTCTTTACGTGGCCAATAACAGTGAATTGTGCGAGAGGCATTTCAAATGAGTGCGGTTATCAAATAATTCACTCTTATTCGCCATATAAATAAATTGGCACTCCCAAAGTTTTTGGCTCAATGAGTGTATTATTATGGGCGATTGCCGCGTTAAAATGCCCATTCACTTGAGTGTAATCTCAACAGGATGACTTTGCCACTAGCGGTGATCATTGGAATCACCACTTGGATGTCATTTTGAATGGGGGATTTCAGGAATCGGCATTGAAATGGAAATTCCGTGGATGTCAAATAATACCCACTACTTTCAATGGTAATTCCTGGATTTAATTCAAATGAGAATCCCGTTCATTGGAATGGTGACACAATGAATTAAGGATTAAATAGACATTTCCTAGGCTAAAAAAAATACAAAAAACTACGACGTTTCAATCGCAACACAAGCGATGACAAGCCTATCTACGTAACTTCACCGAAAAAACTAAGATTATGAATTCCTGCAGTAACGAAAGCTTTAAGTCGAGATTTTCCTAGGCTGCAAAAATGTCTCCCATTCAATTAAATGGCAATGCATGCATCTTATTTCCATTCAGTGGGATTTTACAATGCAGGTATTGGCAACAGGTAAGTGATGATGAATTGATGTGAGAAAAAAACGATTCTCACAATCAAAAATTAAATGAGAGGTAAAGAAAGAAACAATACAAATGAAACAGTGAATAGGGGACAATAAAATCGAATGTTGAACTAAATTGCAGCCCTGAATGTTGAACATTAATTGAGTCGCAAAAAAAACTGAGATACGAACGATACCACAGAATGCAAGATTTAAAATAATTGATTCTTGCATTTAATTGTTATCCTGTATCTGGGGGGGGTGGGGGTGGGGGGGGTTACTTGCCTTTATACACACATGTACACAATAACGTAGTGTACACAATCTACATGGTCATGTGAGCCGTTTAATGTTGGATTGTGGGATTGAAAAAAATATAGAACTCGAATCGGTTGGGTGCAACAGAGTATGGCCACGTGTGTGCCCAATTACATGGTGGGTATCCCGTGTTCTAGTCTATTTCAATCCTGTCCCATTAACTGACAAGATGATGAAATCTGGGCTCTGCTTGGAGTGGAGCGTTTCGGGTGGTTAATAACAACGTTAAGGCTGTTTCTGCCACTTGTTTACTCTGTACATTTTGAGGTGAGATCTATTCTCTATGACAATTGCTTTGGCGCACTGCTAACTGAACTGCTTTCAATTCATCAGCCTTCCCCAGGTTTGTGGTCAGCACATCGATTTTTGTTTTCAGCACACTGTGTGAACAAATGTGGGGAAATGTTGCTTTGTTTTATGCCACCACAGTATGTATTTTTTTTGAAACTACAGGCTGGTGAACGTTTATGAGAATTGATATAATATGTTGGACTGAATGCAGGACTTAGATTATTATTGGTATTGAGTATTTATGTAAAGACTGTCAGCAAGTTTTGATGTGAAGACAAGGCGCCAGCAAGTCTGGAGGTCCTTGGTTGGGAAATTCCCCAGACAGCTGGAGAAATTCCCCCGAGAATCCATGAGGAAAAAAGCTGGGCAAGAAGGCATGTTCGGGCTGTTGAGAGGGACTCGGGCCGTCGTCGCTCATCGCGGTTTGCTTGGTTATACGACCTCCACGCCGGCATTATCTCATGACGGCGTTGTCCTAAGCTACATTACGTGCAATAAAATGAACCTCTAAAGCTCGAGTCCGTAGTCGTTTTACTTATATGAAGTTGGTCTACTTAAAGGAGATGCATTAAGCTCTAGTACATTTTCATAAAGTGGCATCGTAAGACTTTCTCATGTTATAGTAATTTGTATCAGCCACTGCTGGATGAAGGCTTCCTCAATTTGTCACAAATCCTCAGTGCTGTGAAGCAACAATCCATCTCGCTCGTGCACATGAGCTGATCTCATTGTTCCATCTCCACAGCGGTTGTTATAATTACGATGTCATACACACATCTGAGATGTTTTTAATCATTCCCGAATCCAATTTTCATAAATCGTCTTCCAAATGTGACGCTGAATAACTTTAGTGACGGTATATATCCTTGCCTGACTCCCCTTTCTGTGTTGTCACGCATTTTGTTCATGCAATATCAGGATAGGTGTCTCATCATTATAAATGTTTTTTTTTTTATAATTTATAAAACCCCAAAAATAAAGCCTTCGTTTACGGCAGCTTGGATGAATGCATTAACTTTCACTGAATCAAATGCTTTTCGTCGTTTGGAAAGGCTTCATGATATTTTATATTCATTCGTCTTTGCTATAGTAGTCTGATTTATTGTACTATGTGGTTGATGGTTGAGAAACCTTTTTTTTTCACGTTTCATTTTGTTAGGTTTTCCCCTTTTTTCTGGCAACAAACAGATGTTATGGTGTTACAACACCAAACTGAAACCTTTCACAAGGAATCATGTCTGCAATAGCCACAATACTTGTGGTCAGAATGCAACAAAAAAATACTCTGATAATATATGCATTGTATTTGAAACTGATTGGTCCACACCAGAGACAGCTTTCTTTTGAGCCTCGTCTCAAAACGGTGTTAGACCAGAGGACGCCAAAATGCGTACAGCCCAAAGACTAGGCTCAAAGAAAGCTGTCTCTGGTGTGGACCAATCAGTTTCAAAGACAAAGCATATATTATCAGTGTGTTTTTGTTTGCATTCTGACCACAAGTATTGTGGTTAATGCAGACATGATTCCTTGTAAAAGGTTTCAGTTTGGTGTTGTAACATCTTAACACCTGTTTGTTGCCAGATAGAAGGGGAAAACCTATTCTCAAATTTTGGTACTGGAAAAGGTGGTCCCATGATGTTCAATTTTGTTGTTCCCAATAATTTTTGTGAACCAATTCCTATATATGCGATAGAGGTGCATTATCCTTTGTGATTATAAACATGATAGAAACATCGTTCTGTGATTGAGGTACAATTTTAGTGAATAGGTCAGCTAAATTTATTACAATAATTGTCCCATTTCTTTGTGAATGTTTAGTAATACCATCTGGTCCATTAGCTTTCCCTTCATTCATAATGTGAAGGGCAGCGTTTATTTAAGAGTCTGATTGATATTTTTTGTTATTAAAATTGTAAAATTGTATCTCGCATGATTTTAATTACCTAAACCACAAATGACATGTTGACGAAGAGGAGAAAAATGAAGAGAGATGGAAATGCCAGCAAAGAGATTGGAAATACATAACTAATATAAAATAATTCAATGCATTATTGTGCTTGTTTACCCAGGAAAATATTGGGATGTTTGGCCAATACCAGAAACATTGTACGTGTTCTTTATACTACTCGAGGAAACTGGAGAACGTGGAGAAAACCCAATACTGAAAAAATGGAGAACATACAGTGAGGGGAAAAAGTATGATTACCTGCTGATTGTGTACGTTTACCCACTGACAAATAATGATCAGTCTATAATTTTAATGTTTGGTGTATTTGAACAGTGAGAGACAGAATAACAACAAAAAATCCAGAAAAACGCATGTCAAAAATGTTATAAATTGATTTGCATTTTAATGAGGGAAATAAGTATTTGACCCCTCTGCAAAACATGACTTAGTACTTGGTGGCAAAACCCTTGTTGGCAATCACAGAGGTCAGACGTTTCTTGTAGTTGGCCACCAGGTTTGCACACATCTCAGGAGGGATTTTGTCCCACTCCTCTTTGCAGATCTTCTCCAAGTCATTAAGGTTTCGAGGCTGACGTTTGGCAACTCGAACCTTCAGCTCCCTCCACAGATTTTCTATGGGATTAAGGTCTGGAGACTGGCTAGGCCACTCCAGGACCTTAATGTGCTTCTTCTTGAGCCACTCCTTTGTTGCCTTGGCCGTGTGTTTTGGGTCATTGTCATGCTGGAATACCCATCCACGACCCATTTTCAATGCCCTGGCTGAGGGAAGGAGGTTCTCACCCAAGATTTGACGGTACATGGCCCCGTCCATCGTCCCTTTGATGCGGTGAAGTTGTCCTGTCCCCTTAGCAGAAAAACACCCCCAAAGCATAATGTTTCCACCTCCATGTTTGACGGTGGGGATGGTGTTCTTGGGGTCATAGGCAGCATTCCTCCTCCAAACACGGCGAGTTGAGTTGATGCCAAAGAGCTCCATTTTGGTCTCATCTGACCACAACACTTTCACCCAGTTGTCCTCTGAATCATTCAGATGTTCATTGGCAAACTTCAGACGGGCATGTATATGTGCTTTCTTGAGCAGGGGGACCTTGCGGGCGCTGCAGGATTTCAGTCCTTCACGGCGTAGTGTGTTACCAACTGTTTTCTTGGTGACTATGGTCCCAGCTGCCTTGAGATCATTGACAAGATCCTCCCGTGTAGTTCTGGGCTGATTCCTCACCGTTCTCATGATCATTGCAACTCCACGAGGTGAGATCTTGCATGGAGCCCCAGGCCGAGGGAGATTGACAGTTCTTTTGTGTTTCTTCCATTTGCGAATAATCGCACCAACTGTTGTCACCTTCTCACCAAGCTGCTTGGCGATGGTCTTGTAGCCCATTCCAGCCTTGTGTAGGTCTACAATCTTGTCCCTGACATCCTTGGAGAGCTCTTTGGTCTTGGCCATGGTGGAGAGTTTGGAATCTGATTGATTGATTGCTTCTGTGAACAGGTGTCTTTTATACAGGTAACAAAGCACTCCCTTTAAGAGTGTGCTCCTAATCTCAGCTCGTTACCTGTATAAAAGACACCTGGGAGCCAGAAATCTTTCTGATTGAGAGGGGGTCAAATACTTATTTCCCTCATTAAAATGCAAATCAATTTATAACATTTTTGACATGCGTTTTTCTGGATTTTTGTTGTTGTTATTCTGTCTCTCACTGTTCAAATAAACCTACCATTAAAATTATAGACTGATAATTTCTTGTCAGTGGGCAAACGTACAAAATAAGCAGGGGATCAAATACTTTTTTTCCTCACTGCAATGCACTCAAATTGCCAACGGAACCGAGGCCCTTCTTGGTGCGAAGCACGAGTGCTACCACTGCGCCACCACCCTGCCTCCCTGCAGCAAGCAGCGGGAGCTCGGGGGCAGCAAAGAGGAGTTGATTGGTAGCCGCTGAGATCCGGTGCCCCTTGCGGTGCGGCGTTCGTTTGTAAAGTCGAGAATTTCTCCCGGTTGGGCGTCTCTGGACACGGCCTCAAATGACCATGACATAATACCTATCCATCTCCTGTGGATACCAGGTTCAAATGAAACAAGTTCCTTTTGTCTGTGCGTTAATGATAACAGGTTCACCCACGAGTCACTGTGTACAAATGACACGGCTGATGCCATGTCATGTTGTCCCTGTGTTCGGCCCAGCGTTTATGCATTACATATGTAAATCCTGTACAAATGTATATAATACATTCCTCCTATGATGATTGTTGTTTCATTAATCAGTTTTTTTATGTAAACGGTATCGCCTGTTTTTCTCATGTGATGTGCCATACGGGTATCATATTTTGATGGCTATAATGAGAGGTTGTATTTTGTGGCTTTAAACTTGTCATGATGTTGCAAACGGATACTGCTGCTGTGGTTTAACGATAACCAGAGGTCGCCGGTTACATCTGAGCTCCTGGCTCAGAAGTTGAAAGAATGAAGCAGGTTTCTTAAGGCCCCGCCCATCTGTCCATCCAGCGGCATAGTTGGATGCACCAGTCAGTTCGTCAGCCGGTCGCGTGTGGTGGGATACATTGTGAGCAGAGTGCCACCTCTACAAAGAAGGCTGACGAGCGTGGAAGAGTAGGCCACATTCCCCGTGGAGGGGCTATCTGGTAGTGGGGTGAGCACCTTTTATTGTTGCAAAACGTCATGCATGAAATTGCAGTTGTTTGCATTTGTGATGCAGCGAAGGCTGCCAGCAAGTAGCGTACACAGTTGGTACTAAAGCCGGATAAATATAAGCGCTTTGTGGTATTGCAATTGGTGTGCTTAGTTTGTTTTTTTATTGCTTCATTCTTATTTATTCCAGCTCATGAGTAGATTTGTATTGACCTTTGTAAGGAAAATGGTGGAGTTGAAATGAGATTCCACTTTTTTGTGGGGTTGTGTAATGTACACAACACAGATTCCCAAACGCTTTTAAACAGCGCGTATCGAAATATGATTGCTGTACCGACGAACATATCGCTCATAATACGGCACTACCACTGCTGGCACGGTGACTCAGCCGGAGGAACGCTTGACTCACGGTCTAAAAAGTTGAGTGTTCAAATCACAGCCAGAAATTTACTCGGGCCGTCATCTTTATGGGGCCAATAAAATGACCGATCACTTTGTTGGCTGGAGATCAGCAATCATTGTCCTGTGGATAAACTGCTCTCAGCCTAAGAATGTGGACATTCCAATCCATGCATGAATGTAGATTATCATCCCTCCAATGACGTCACATTCAGTGGTATGGAAAGATATAATATATTTATATTATATTTTAGTCTGTTCTTAGATTTTATTTTGTAGTTTGTAATCATAAAAATGAGACTGGCTTCCTCTATGTAATAATTTTTTGCAGAAAATGTAGTTTTTACGATTTTTTAAATTATTATTTCTGGTTAAAATATCATCCACGCCAAAGACTATCCCATATAATTTAAGTCCTGGCTACTGATCTATAGCTTATCCAACATGAACGTGTGTGAAATCATGATTAACGAAGGGGGAAGTCATCTAAAGGCACAGGTGCAGTGGCACGGGCACCCCATGGTGCTGCGGAAAGGTGACGTGTCAGTTGATCCAACGCCCAAACGCCCTGAACAGACGCGCGGCTGCTCCACAGCCGATCGCCGTTTAATTTCTACGGTAATTATTTCATCAGCGTCGGTAAAATGTTAAGCGTTAATCATTACATGTGCGCAGAGAAGGCAACGTTGTTATAGATTTACCAATATGAAACACAGTGGGTCAAGATAACATGGCATACATATAATACATAATTATATATACCTGCAAAAAACTTAAATTGCACATTTAGATGCTGTATTTAAATATATATTTCACACTTTTGATGTTCACACGAAGAAAGGATTAATTTGTTTTTTTCTGCCTTGTCCACTGACTTTCCACTATCACATAACTGGCAGATCAACTTCGACATTTTATAATTTGAATTCTACTGCAATATCTCGTGTTCACACGAGGAAAGGGGAATTCAAATCGGTCTGTGAGATTGATTTGCCCATTTAAAACCCCTTTTCCCCCCTTTCAACATACCCACGTTTTAAATCGCATGACCAAGGTTATGTAGGGGTCATGTCCACTCATGCAGACCTGACTTCCCTTTAAAAGTCAACCACCACATCTATTTGTATTTATCGGAATTTTTGTTGTATTCGATGCCCTTAAATCATCCAGGTGATGATTACATACGATTAGTTGCATGTAATATTACAAGGGAGACAAATGTTAACGACTGTATTACATAACATTTTTTGCAAGGTATATGTGAGACATTTAAAAAAGGGGGGGGGGGAGAATCGTAGGATTATGGATATGAGCCTGGGACGCAGTGGCCTATGCATGGATCTTCTAATGCCCTTTTTACAGAACATGACATTGAGTAATTCACTGAAGGAATGACCGTGCATTGATCAGCCCAGCCGCTCCTTGTGCATCGTACACGCACGGAACCGTCTACTCGATCCAGTCATCCGAGGAGCATGCAGTAGCTACAAAAATGTAAAGGGATAACCACATTTTTTAAGATAATGAAATTAGTTAAATGTCATCCCGGTAGCCGCTTAACGTCGCATAAAACGTTAGAGACTGGCATTAGCAGTGGTGCACAAGCACGGCCCAATAACACCTCGCCCACTGTGCTTATTAACGCCGCCTTCCAACGGAAAACGATATATAACAGTCGTCTGATGTGTCAGGCGTTGGACCCTTCAGGGCGTACGGCGAGGGTGGATAAAAGGTTTTGACCGAGACGGCGCAGGATGGTAGCAGCGGCGACTTACAGTGGAGTTGCCTGAAAAACACCGGAACGTTTTCACACAGTAGTCGTGTGAACATGTTTGGGTCCAAACAATAACGCAAATTTACACATTGACAAATGCAGTGATTATATACATTAACCAAGTAAGTAAGCATATTATATTGCAGTCCAAATTTTCTATTCACCATGAATGTCTGCTCTGAAGCAGGGCCATTGCCTGAAATGTGGAGCGGTGGTGCTGTGATGAGTGTGCACCACACAATTGATGCAGTGACATCTGCGATGAAAGATATTGGAACCGGTCCTGGGTCCAGCCCTTTCACCATCTCTCAACTGACCAGCGTGGTGAAATATGGTCAAATATCCTTCATGATGGACATGGCTTTGGGGAGGCCTTCATCCAGCAGTTCATTGACGATATGCGTAAAATGACGATAAAACAGTGATTATTTGTACTGCATAATGCAAAACGTCAACTTGCTATGAGATAATATTTTCAGCTGCCTTTCAATTCCAATGCTGCGGTGTCCTGTGTCGATCGGGAACTAGTCTTCCAGTATTGCACTGCAATGATTTGCGCCAGGCGGGCAGTTCAGCTGACAGGATGGGGATGAAAACATGTCGATATTGCACAAATGTCGACACGGGGCGTTAGAAACCTCCGCTGATCGAACTTTCCCGTCACGTGAGCGTCAATAGCCAATGAGAGGAGTTGACTGTTGTGAGTCACACGGCAACTCACAGTCCTACGTCTGCTGTCCAGCACCAGACTCCCACGGCCACGCGCACCCCACCACGTCCGTAGCCATTCACAGCCGTCTATGGTAAATTCAATCAATAACCACGATGTCTATATGGTTTTCCAATCATGATACAATCGTATGAGGGACAACTATATTACAGTACATTGATTTATATCAGACGGTATATTTCTTTTGAAAACCATGATGTTTACATCAAAGATATAAATATAATTTTTTTAATGAGTACGAAAGCAGTTGTAATTGCAGCGTATCCCAACCTCTACCATGACTGGTTATTTTAACGAAAAAAAGAACACAAATATGGGAGCACTTAAAGCCTTTATAGAAATGTCATCATGTATGTGTGTATGTTGTACTCATTTCACACTGTACATAGCCAACCGTGCTAATCTGAGGTGCGGGGGATGGACAACAAATTAAACACGAAAAGTATTTCTAAATAAATGAGTTTCAATCTAGATTTAAAAGTGCATAGCTCCAGTGACTTCCTAATATCCGAAGAAAGATCGTTCCAGACGGCCGCAGAAGCCAATCTAAAAGCGTGCGATGCAGTGACCATCTTTGTTTGATGGCTAGTAGCCAGAAGCTGCTGCGAGGATGACCGGAGTTTGCATGATGGTTTATGCTCCTTGACGAGATCAGCAAGGTTGTGCGGTTCATTTGTGGCAAGAACTTTGTGTGTAATGAGTGCGACCTTCCAATGTATTCGTTCAGCAACCGGAAGCCAATGCAGCTTGGCGACCACTGGACGGACATGGTCGGATCTTGCAGTACCCATCACGACACGTGCCAAGACATTTCGTACAATATTTTTGCCAGAAATCCCATAGTGAGTTGCAATCATTGAGCCTTGTCGATACTATGCTACACGCCGTTGCGTTGGCTACGTCACGACTCAATAGTAGTCAAATGTGTCGTATAGCCCTGATATGAAAATTGCAAGACTTGCATGTGGTGATCAAACGACTTCATCTGGTCGAGTAGGGAGCTGAGGCTCTTTAGATGAGTAGAAAACTGAATCCTGTGGTCCGTGACCGCCACACCTGATCCTCCCACAAATGTTTTCGCCTGAGCCTGAGTGCTAACCAGCAGAACCTCTGATGTTTTACCTCTGTGGTATGCCAAATAGGCACTGCATAAGCGATGACTGTCACCTAGCTTTACGAATTGTGATCGACCATGTAGGTATGACTCAATCCACCCATTGCCGTACCCGATACTCCAAACCTTGACCTTAGTCGCCCATTGAGTATCTCATGGTCGATGATGTCAAAGGTCGCTGAAAGATCTAGACCAGCGGTCGGGAACCTATGGCTCGCGAGCCATATATGGCTCTTCTAGTGACGGCATATGGCTCCCAGACAATTTTGAGTTGAAAAAAAAAAAAAAATCAGTTTGGAACTGATTTTAAAATACTTGTGATATTGCTTAATAATACTGTGTCATTTTAAAGTAAACAGAAATTAGTTTTGAAGATAAATTTCACGGGTCACGCATGCATGAAGCTCAACCTCACCACGTATGAACCAGACTGCAAGGCCATCAGCAAAATCATGCAGCACCAGAAGTCGCATTAAAAGTAAGACATTTAATTTATTATACGTTAAAAAGACTATATGGCTCTCAATGAAATATATTTAGAAATATTTGGCTTTTATGGCTCTCCCAGTCAAAAAGGTTCCCGACCCCTGATCTAGACCAACAAACATTGCGGCACACCGGTCATCCATGATCCTTAGTAGAACCATCTCAATGCTGTGGAACTTCCAGTACGCCGACTACAATGGCTTGACTATTTCCGTCGCAGGGACGTGGGGAAGGAAGCGCTTCAGACAAAAGTGCTCTATGACCTTTGAAATGTCAATATGAAGTAACCTTCATATTGACATGTTCATTGAATCATCACTTGACCTGGCCATGTGAGGATGTAGATTTGAGCTTAGCTGTTGTGTTGGATCACTTTAACACTGTAATATAAATCATATTGGAATCCCAGCTATAGGACATGATGCTGATGCTACAGTATTTTATCTGGCGGGGTGGTGGTATGGCAGAATTATCAATCCGCAACCAAAAGGAACCAAGTTCAAATCCTGGTTGCGGATTGACTTAGCCCAGGGGTTGGCAACAAAAATGAATAGATGAGCCATTTTTTTCTAATTTGTTAAAAAAAAGTCTATTTCAAGAGCTGCAATGGACTCCAATCATGGTTTTGTATTGTTTATTTTTGTAACGGTCTTACCCACCCCGACTGGACATCTGTCAAACAGATCTTTATAGCTCATCGGATTCCTCCAGTATAAATAAATATTCCGATTCTGATATGAATAACGTCACGAAGCAGTCCTTAAAGAACTGCATGCGGCTCCAGAGCTGCAGGTTGCCAACCCCCGACTTAGCCCATAATTTCTTTCGTGATAAATATCACTTTGTGTGACATCAACAGTGGCTATCCTATGGAGAGAAGGATCTTTGGCATAGGAATGTGAAATTTACACCACTTGTTAGGCCTTCCGACAAGAATGACCACTGACCAGTGAATGAGCCTGTTGATATTTTGACTTGATATTTATATGCAGTTAATACTTGCATAATAATTTATTCTGATGAGATAGGCACATCAAATAAAATATACGTGTTGATTATTAAATTTTTATATTCAGTGATAATAATTATGAATAATAAAGTTACAGGCCTCTGTCAATCGACTGTTGGATGACGTTATCCCATGCCATGTCAATCATGGGGGTTAATGGCCATGCTTAACCTAGCTGGCATGAGTCGGTTAAGGAAGGGTTATCACCAGGTCATATATTACTTGACCACTGATGTTAGCAGTGGCCAGGAATCATACTCAGGGCGCCAGACTCTTCACGGTGCGTGCTAACCACTATGCCACTGCCCCCCCCCCTCACCATTCACTGATAAGCATTGCACAATATTGATTACTCTTTAGTTCAATATATTACATTCTTCAGATGACGATTCTTGTTCACTTTAAAGTCCAAAAGTGTGTCTGTTACAATGTTTGAAAATGTGTGTGTTTCGTATCCAGCTTGATAGTGACCGAGTGTTTCAGCTCCAAACAAATCGAGTCTCGGTATATCCTCGTGCAGTGGATCATTGGTTGATGGTCATCTCTATTGGCAGCCCCGAGGCAGTGGTGGAAATTCCATATTCCTACAGTTGGGGCAATTGTTTCCATGAGGTAACAACCACTGCTGACTTAGCATAGATAATGAGCTGAATAGGACATCGACCAGAATCTGAACACGACCCCATGACCTCCCTTGTGTGATGGAATCTTGTGATGCTGTTGCTGGACAGACACTTTGATGTTGTTTAATCTTGAATATTGCAGCACTTGCTTCATGTGGCCTACTAATGGTAATATCCCAATCAACTGAATACTATCGTCTCTGTGCAGCCTTGTCTAAAAAGGGTAATGGGAATATTCACATTAAGCTACCTTTTGAAGTATATAAGCTATTTTCTATAATATTAGATATCCAAGTATATGTCGCACGATATTTAAAAACAGTTATAGTATTAGTGGTGTTTTTGATTAATGTATTTGAAGTGTGTGTTTTAATATCCAGGTGTTTGAATACAAAGTAGTTTGGCAATGCTCAATTCAGGCATTCGTTAGCAAAGTGCGATAATCAAAGTGTTCACCACTCTAATGAGCATGGGGCAGTGCTCATCTCTTCTCTCGGCTCTGAGCCAGTGATTAAAATAAAAAAATTCATATCGCAGGGGCCCTACACACCATGCGGAAACTACGACTGACTTCATATGCAGTTGTACTCATCGTATTCATCCTAGAGAGGTGAAACGCCGAGTTGAACTGCTATCCCACTCCAACTAGGATTTTGGCTCAAAGGTACCCGACTGGTTACAATGTATCAAAAATAGATGAAGGTAAACAGTTATAATGGGCGGAGAGTGGTGGTGCAGTGGTTGGCGCACTCAACTATGTGAACCCAGCTATCTGAGTTCAATTCTCGGCCACGGCTGACATCAGTGATTAGTGATATCTGAGTCGCTGCTGGCTCCACCCGATCGCTGACGCAGGAGGAGGAGTAGGAGACCTTCATCTGTCAATGGCTTGACGATCTCCTAAATTATTATTACTGTTCAACAGTAAACATGCACACATCGTACAGTGAATTGTAATTACACGTGGAATACCATTTATTCAATCGGTGTTGGAATCCGCTCTTTTTAACTTGTCAGAGTAAATAAAATGTTTAGTTGCCAATTTTTTTTTTAAGTAAGCGTTATTGATAACAGTAATAATGAACAAATTATTGCAGCATTTGGGTGTTTGAGCGTTGTGAGTGTCCGCTCGCAGGTGGACGGTAGCGGCCCCCGGCGGAAGGGGTTGGGGGGTGCGAGGCACGCGGCTCCACCCGCACTTTGCGGTGGAGCTAAAATCTGACGTCTCGAATCTGGCGTCACGGCTCTTTAACATCCCGCCCCTCCAAGGTGGATTTCGCACTAAGTCAAGTGAAATGTGCGTTCGCATGGGGAAAATATTGCGGCAAGTCGAGTGTGATGTGCTTAAATCGACTTATCATTACACCATGTGAAAACGTATATTGATTGTGGAGTGATGGGGTGTACCGTCTTTCCTTGGGGTGGACACCTTCTTGGATCCGCCACTGATAAATGTTGTTGGTGTGAAGGGAATAAATAAGGTGACCTTGCCTGGTGAGTAGCACATGGTGCTTTGGCTTACCAGCCTCTTATAAATCTCACACTTTAGTCTATTCCTTTCCACTTACCAGTGCACGCATTAATTTGATCATTTTTGCAGCTTTGGATTAACCTAGGAGGGTACTATCAACTCCTCACTAGTAGATTTACATTAATTTAGAAGACAAACTCAGAATATATTCAACCACTGGATTATTAAAGCCTCAAACAGTGTGGTGGACTGGGGTGGGGGGGGAAATAAATGTATTTCCAATGATGCAGTGCATAGCATTCGTAGGCCCTCAGATGTAGGTTTATTTAATTTAATAATAATGGTCTGCTGCACTCGGGTTATGAAATATAAATGTTTTCAAATACGAATGTTAACATTTGTGCACTTAAATACATGGCATAAAATATACGGTAAAACAACAAGGAGTGCGCATCTAGAGTATGTTGAATACAAAATGTGTGTACAAATGGTGCGGTGCCTGTTGCAGTCTGCTGCTTAGTGAGATAGGGTTGGGTTGTGTCTGCAATCCAAAGTCTTAAAAATATATTGACTCCAACACACACAAAAATACTGAATAAAAAAAAGTAAATGACTATATATGAAGGAGAATTGAAGTTCTGTAATGCATACTGGTTGAAGATCTTGATACATTTGTGTTTAGATTTGCTGGAGTTAAGGCTGCCTGCCACCTTTGCTGTAAGACCCGTGTTTGGCAGACTTTGCTGATTAGTGAAGGAGCACATTAAAAATTCAGCACGCACACCTGCTTATATCAGCAAGCATACCTGATTATATCCTCTTCTTCATTCAAGCTGTGCATAGGCACCAGACAGATGAAAACTCTAACATGTGGTTTATTGAATGGTTATCGATTCAGATAATAAATGTGATGACCTTTAGAACTGGATATTTTGTGCAACTGGATATCTTCAGGGCCTGTGGTGGCATTTTTTTTTAGATGAGCACTTTAGCCGTGAGGTTGTTGGATCACGCGGGTATCGTCGTGTACATCAGACCAGATGAGCCACGATGAGGCCAGTGGCAAGTGGATTTAGCTGTCTTGTGTGAACGTTTGAGTATTATCATCAATCAATAAATTGTTGTTTTACGTGCCGATATCTCCCTCAGTACAGGAGGCATCAGTGCGCATTACAGCAGAACTGGAACGGTACAGGGAGCACGGCGCAACAGGATTGAAAAAATAAACCTGTCACGACCTCAGTGGCTAAAACCGACTGAAAAAAATAAAATGACGTGCTCTTACGTACATGGGCTCTATCCAGATACTCATTAAAATGTAAGTTTATGTACTTGGCCAGGCATTCTAATATGGGATCATGCTGAAAAAACCTTCAGACCTGTTGATATCCTTTATTGATGTTTTTTTAAAATGAATATCTGCACTAATATTGCATTTGTCTGGTCTGGTTTGTGTCTGAATGGATAAAAGCAATTAAAAGGCACGTGTGCATGATCAACTACCTACAGCTCGCATATGATTATTTTAAAACAATAAATGAATAAAATGTATTGCTGCAAGCTCATAATAATCATGTGGAAATTAAAGGAGAGATGTGTGGGTGAATCATGTGCCATGAAACACGTAAAATAAACAGTAATAAAGTAATGTTCCCTGTAATATAGGAGTACTGTGATAAAGTGTTGATATATTGTTTTAATTGATTCAGTATAATAGAGTTGGCTGTTATTACCAGGTGACTGGCTGGATACAACACACATTTTAAAGGGAGACTTGGTGGCGGGAATAAGAAGTGTAAGGTTTAACAAATGATGCAATTCGCCAATACAAATGAGTTGCTTGAAAAAACATACTTTGTGCAAATGAACAACAGTAATTCAGTCTCAAAATTACAAAGCTAAATATCCAAGACGTCGTTATGTTTATAACCAATGCACATTCAATAAATTAGATTGGTCAGCAGAGGCATATGTGTGTCGGTTGTAATGCAATTTACAGTTATAAACATGTAACATATGAAATAATAACAATAACATTACACATACACCACTGACGATTGAGCCACTGGATCATTGTATCCCAATCCTTCATCGAGTGTCACCATCAGGATAATGACGAGAAAAACCAAAGCTACAGATTGGCCTGGTGTAATGGCGTGAGAATCCATGAACAATGATGGTTGAATAACAGGGTGGAAGCGATTCGTAGCAAAAAGGAGTCCGTCTTGGTGACCCGTGGTGAATAACAGCGAGCAGCTGCACTGGCTTTCATATGATCCACACTTTGATTCGCAGGTGGCCATGAGGTGGGAGGCCTTGCTACACAGTAAGGCGGGCCACGTTAGCTTCCCACTCGAAAGGGGACTCAGTCCACCGTCCCTCCACAGTCCGTGCACTGAGTTCTACTTCGTAGGAAGTCCTCAGTGGTCATCTTGCGAGAGGAATGTGAAATCTACATCACCCGATCAGAGCCACCAAAGGAGATGGACACCACCAAACATAAATGTTTCAATGTTAGCTCAGATAATGAGTATCCCTGAGTTTAATGTAAGATTTGTGTAACAATCATCCACTAGATGGAGCTGTGATGTATCAGGTTATTAATGCAATGCACATAATAGCATTTCCCTTATGAATGCAGCGTGGTGGCGGTCATGTTGAGTAGAAAGCTGTCCAGGTGTGTAATCGAGTAACCACTGCGCGTATCAAATTTTGCTTCAACTTGAAAAAAAAAACGACCTCAGAAATACACGACATGCTGAAACAAGCTTCCAGAAACATTGTTCTTTCCTGTTCACAAATGTTTCAAGTACTTCAACTGTTCTCATACTGATCGAGATTGTGAACGGCAACCCCGTTCGGGCCAGCCCTCAGCTTGCACAGAATGAAGGTCTGTTGAAAGTTGCTGATGGATGTGTTCCTAATGCACAAAATATAGTTCGCGTGTTGCGTTCGTCTTGTAGGATGTCTCTGAACGTATTGGGGTGTGGTGGGTGGAGACCGTTGCATTCACATTGGAGAAGTGTCCCGTGATAAGTGCAGTTCAGGAGTTTGGCATTTCCCTTGCGTTGTATCACTGAACATTTCCCTGTTCGTGAATAGTACAAAAGTGTTACAATAAAGTTCAGGTGAATACAATATCTTTCTTCCTGTTTTCAAGTCCTTATATTTATAGCACAACATGCGACTTAATGTCTGATTGAGCACCAAGGAATACATGCGGATTTTTATTTGCACTGCGCATTGACAATTGTAAAGTAAAGAGTTCTGGCGATGCGTAGTATCCACCACCAGTTTACCCTTTCGGTTGTCGGTTGTGGGACATTGTCTCACTCATAATGTCTGGTTTTGTCCATAAAAAGTACGTTTCTGCAATAAGTTCAAAAATATGGATTAAACGTGCCTAATACTTCAAATATATGTACAAGAAAGTCGCTTCTAGAAATGTAATGATTTCATCAATAAACCAAAATAAGTTCTGGGCGACCTTGGAATCATGTGTCTGCCACGGGCTTCTCTTTCAGCAGCCACAATGTTATCTGAGGTTTGTGAGAAAAACACCCTCCATTTATTATAATGTCGGTTTGCACCGGTTGTACAATATCTTATACCACAAGCAATTTGGCTTTATTGCATCTCCTCTGTCACTGAACACGTAGCAATCAGATTGTATTTATGTATTCTTATTGGACATTTTCTTTAGCATTAGCCGAGCAGGGGAACCAACATCCAGACTGAAGATTAATTTTGCCGCATACCTGCTGCGTTGCAACAAAACACGTAGCTAGAGCAAGGTGGAATAGTTGAATAGATGGAAGTTGGCTTGCGTTTGATCGATTCAGTGTTGTTTTTTTTTTTGAGTTTCAATCTCTCTTTCCACCTCCAGCAAAACGCCTCTACCTGGAACAAAGCCGAAGGTCAATCTGCACTGCTTATGTATTGCTCGGTACAAGTGGAGTTGTGAGCGTCAACTCTGTTTCACTTTGGCTCTAACCCAATCCAAATTTCCCGTCACTTTGCATAAATTACTGTCTGTATTCTGGGTGTTGTGTACAAAATGCATGCATGTTCACATCCTTGGCGCCCCTTCCCAATCAAGTCTCCCCACTCAGATAAGGATATTGCATTTACTGGGCCCTAAAATGCCATGGCATCTCTAAGCCTGTCATCTAGTAGAGCATGATGTTTATAATCATTAGACACGTTTTATCCACTGGTTTATGAAAGCCTCCGCGATTCCTCGAGTCACGATGCCACAGCTCCGCCTTGCACCTGCGCCTGAGCTGATCTAATTGCCCCATCGTCAGAGTGCACCTCTCAGGCATGTTCCCCTCCCTCCTTTAGCTGCCATTCCATTACTATCCTTGACTCTACGTTCCATCAGCCTTAACAGTCAATATGATGCTTGTAATTTGTTCCCCGATCAATGTGTTCCTATTTCTACAATTTACAGGTTTAGTGTGGATCAAATAGTTCCTAAAAAAAATCTACCGGCACAACATCTGAAAATAATAATATTTTTACCTAACGTTTTTGTACTATATATAATAAAAACTAAATTCAAACCATGGTCCATGTTTCATCGGTAAAAACGAAACATCTTCGGTCGGTGGACCTTCCAGACAGATGTTTTTCAGCACCAGTTTTTTTTCAGTCGCGGTTCGTCCACTAGGGGCGTTGGGGCGCCGCCTCGCCAAGCAGCTGGAGATGAGAAACATTTTTTTTTAGCAATTGTTTTGTTCAACATTTTTATAAATGTAATGATTCTTTCAACGTGAATTGCCTAATGAAGGTAACAATTTAAGTTGTTGATATTAGAAACCGCTACAACACCACAGTCTGATTTGTGCCTCGGGGGTCTCGGGGCGGCTGTGAAGGCGTCGTCCGAGTGAGAGATGTCCCTTCAGTCATTGCAATTCGCAGCTTCGCATGTTAGCCACGCCGTTTGAGACTCATTCGGGGCGGTGAAAAAGGCGCCCGTGGCTGTAATGAGAAACGATGTCACAACGCCAGGTTGCACTGTGCAAATATAGCAGCTCACTACTTTTGGCAGTGTCAAAAGGGTTGTGTAGTGTGGACTTGAAGGTCATGGGACATGATTTGAGTGCTTTGTTGTTTTGTATTGTTTATAAATGCCTACCGTTGAGATATAAGATAGTTATGTCACTTTCACGGGAAGGCCAATAACATGATGTGGTTATTCTTAATGGTAATACCATCTTTTCAGAGGCCACTCACAACAGCCCCACCTATTGGAAATGTCACGAGCCACCATTGTTGTCAGGAGTCTTCCCGGCAGGGCGTGCGGCCTGTTAAAGCGATCCTGCTGCCTCATTACAGGCACACGAAGTCATCACAGGCCTCACAGCTGACGTGCTCCCCCAGTGTGCTCACGCCACACTGTTTGCACTTTTCCTGTCACCCTTTTTGAAGGTTTAAAACAACAAAAACTGTTTTTAAAGCCATATCGTAACAAATGTTTCACATTCAGTGCCAGTGTGTGTGCCTATTGCATCAACAGCTGAGTAATTGTTTCCCTCAAGGGGCCGTCCATAAATGACGTCACACACCTAGGGGGGGGGTCAAATTTTTAATAAATGTTTTCTCCTACAACATCAGAGTGCAGCGCCACCTTAAATACGCACTACAATGACAATAGTTTAAAGCGATTTGAAGCATGTTTTTTTTTTGGGGGGGGGGGGGCAGAGCTTTGTGACGTCATATTTGAGGGGGGGTCTGACTTTTTGTGACGCCGCATATATTTTTGCAGTTAACAGTGTTCAGGCTTTATTCGTGCTCTTTATTATGAACACCACATTAAGAGCAATTTCATAATGTAAACATGATCGTAACCTGCACTGTCACTTACTAAACTACTGCAGTTTTTGCTTGCACTCATTATATTTTTTTATCCTTTGGCGAATCAGAATAAATTTCTCTGTCAAAGTACCCTACAGAAAATCATTGACGCCTTATGTCATTGGGCATCTTATGGACATCTCCCATCATCTCGTGTTTCAATTCAGACAACAGTCCTGCACAGTATGGAAGCCAATTTTCCAACCGTCCACAATGCTCCTAACACGTCGGTCATCAAAAAAACCACGTTCTCCACTCGGTGCGCATCTGAGCCTGTTATGGCCTTCAGCTCCGAGGCGTATCAGTAATGTTTCATGGCCCTTTAACCACGGCCACCCACTTCCCGAGGTTACTAACACACCTGCAGGGTGGTCCCCATAGCACAGCTGGCAATCTGCAATGATTCTCAGCAGAGTTATATATCGCCGAGTTTCATGATGGAGGTTTTTACAACCTTCTCGAATGACACGTCATCAAAGATTTGTCCATGAAGCCATCCAGATATTTAAACACAGACACAACTTCAACCGAGAAGATGGGTACAAATTGAGAAAGCATTGGAATGACGTGATTAACCAGGTAAAGTCTTAACCTGCTGTGATGTCTCCATCCTTCCTGCCGATGTTAGCTGACTCTCTGAGTTGCATCACTAGGTTGGATGTCTTTGTATTGACAGGCTGGATGTCCTACTCGATCTGCCACCGAAGCATCATTGACATGCTCATCTCTCACAATACAATGGCCACTTCCACAGCCTCAGGGAGACCATCTCTAGCCCCGCCCTCTTACCCTGAGGGGACTCCCATCTCAGGCCTATATAAGACCTTGTTTCAGTAGCTTTCTCTCTCTCACCTGAAGACGATTGCCTGTCTTGTGATCGAAACGTCGTGATCTGTTAATTTTCTATCTACGTGACTTTACCTAAAGACCCAAAGAGTATGAATTCCTGCAGTCACGAAAGCTTTAAATCAAAATGATAATACTATTTACGGATGGTGAGACACAGATGAGCTCCTGTATATGTTGTTGTATGCGAGAGATTAATATAGTTGTATGCATCGCTTTCAGGGTATCTTATCTAAATTATGCATGTGTATTACTCTGATACTGTAGCTATTATTTTGTACCATACATATCATTGTTCAGGCACATGACACCGACTACCTCGGGTGGTATACAGGAGGTTGTGGTTTGATCCCGACGCTGGCGCCTGTATATTTTGAGTTTGCATGTCTCTCTCCCTGTGGTCGTGTGGATTTTTTTCCGGGTCCTCTGGTTTTCCCCACCACATTTAGAATCAACATCATGTGTTTAGAGTATTTGGCTGCGATACATTTCCACGTGATAAGCCACTTCCTTGAGCTATAATTTGTGGCCAGGTCGCATCTGAAAAAGGTCTATATAGCTCAGTGGCCTTACCTGGTAATATAAAAAATATAGTTTATTGTTCAATTGCTAGAGCGCTCAACCAACCAAACTCTTCCACCTCCTTGAGTCGCGCAGTTTTCACCTCCAATCTGTCCCTGCCCACCCTTGTAACCCCAACACGAGAGAAAGTGACCTAATATGTACTGCATTTGGAATAATTGTGCTCAACAGAAATATCACATGATGCTCCCAAGTGTCACAAGAACATCACAATGTACGGGGAGAAAGTGAGTTGAAGGGCACGTAATGGAAGTGGAATTCACACGTGTCAGCTATATTTAATCGCCGATAAAATTTACACTTCATTTTGGATCAAAACATGGCTTGGTGTCATGTGCCTTTCATATTTATTATTGCGATTGGTTATTGTTTTGGTTACCTTCCTTTAAATATCACGATGTCACACCTCCAAAAACTTCACACTTATTCATTTATAGAAGAAAATAATTGACGTGAACATCTACTTTTTTAATTGTTTTTTCTTTTTTTCCATTGTTTAACTGCATCGCCATAGTTTTAAAAAAACGTGTATGACCAAGTACATGGATTGGTAAAAGTGCGTATAAAAATATATATAATTGCTACTTGCATTCCGATAGAATTCATTCAATTCAAGGTTGTAATTTGGACATTCTTAGATCCATGGCTAAATGATACATTGTAATGGAATTTCCTAAGGGGTAACACAAGAACTTTAACAATCTCTCTGGAAATGTGAGCATTCCTTAATGTTGCTTCGTGTGTGCCATTTAAAATTAGTTAATTTAATGGGCTCGAATTGGTTGAAAGTGAAAATGTGGTGGAAGTAGAACACGTTGAATACGTATGAAGGAAAGTGCAAAATGCAGCGGGATGACGCGCACAGCCATTGCCGTGGCTTTTGCCGAGTCGTGGGATGTTTTTTTGTGCTGGATGTCGAGGTTATTAATGAGGAGGTGAAGCCACTGGGGTTATAGGAACCGGTTTTCAATGACTCTTTGGATGATGCTGGACTGTGTGTGTGGTGGTGGGAATGTGGGCATTGTGGATATTCACTTAACTTGGCAGTGTTTTCCAGAGCAATGAAGGTTCAGGCTGGGACGTATCTAGGTGACTGGAACTGACCTACGGTGTAATGGAATCGCTCAACCAGACGGCATGGAGCCACTGCTACCTAAGCAGCAAGACAGAGACACATGTTGTAAGGGTCTTTTGCTTCCCATCCTACTATTTGGAGTGGAGACTTCTGAGGCTCTTGTTCAAGACGCAAAGATATATTTTATTATTGCCAAGTGTCTCATATGACCTTGGGGTACTGAAGGGATGACTTCGCATCTAACCAGATTGTACTCCAGGAAAGTAAGTCAATACTTGCTGTCTCGTATGACACAGGACTGCCAATGGTGGCATTACGGCAATTGGCTTGTTTCTGTTTTCTTGACCCTGCCTGTGCCAGGCTGTCTTTACGGGTAGCAAAGGTCAAGGGCATGGCCACAGGCCGCCTGGCTGCATCATGTTGACAGTTGCTGTTGAGGGTGAGGATTGGCAAGGGAAGCTGGCTTGAGAGGATTGTGCAAGGGGAGACCCCTTGTGTGTGCAATGGAAGGGAACGCTGTTGTACATTGTTGCAGGCGTGGGGATCCGCACTTGAGATAAATGGCCTAGTGACACATGATGTGAGCAAGTCAGCTTTATAATGAAAAAAAAAACTCAACACATTCATCATTAAAACTACCTTTAGAGAAAAACATGTATGTAACAGACTACGTTTCGGGCAATATCCATTCTTAATAGCACATACATGGCCCTTCCTAGCATGTAAATTGTGGCCCTTTTTCATCATCTATGAATCAATGTATGTGAGCAATCACTTCCAAAAACGTCACCTATAATATAATTGAAATTTCAGGAAATTTTATTGATGTATGCGTTGATTTGAAATGTGAATTGTGCTTGTGCACCACTGGCAATGCAGTATCACCAAATATTTTGTTTAGGATTTTTTTTATCGACCACTTCAGCCCAATTTAAAATAGTAAAGATACGCTTTCATGTTAAGGCATGGGGGTGTATGCGTTTGAACATATGTGCATCCAGTGGATGCTTGTAATTATATCGCATCGTGTGCTGTAGATAATATTTGTGATCAATTTGTTTTCCTTTGAAAATGTGACCAAGTTCACCGAATTTACCACCATCTCTGCTTTGTGTCGATGGTGTGACTGTGCAGTGTCTATAAAAATGCAAACGTAGCATCCGTGAGGCTCTTGCCATGATCGAGTTAATTTGGCACGAGACGGAGGATGAGTGCGATAGTAGGGCAACCCCAGGCGAGCCGATGGGACCCTATGGGGCAACCCGAGGCGAGCCGATGGGACCCCATGGATACCCGGAGGCCCTATGGGGGCCCAGTTTATTCATCTCACGTTGCTGTGTTTGCAGCAGTGTGAATTAAAAATCCCAACAAACGCCCCGTCTGTCTACATGAATTAATCCCTTTGGTGTAAGTCATTCAAACAAATAATTTACAAAAAAGAGGCAACAAGATGAATCACGGCATCGATTCTTTGCCCATGTTAAGAGTTATGACACGGGACTGCTGAGATACTGGGTTGCACTACACAGAAAGCAGACACGAATTCACAGATTACTGAGTTGTTGGTCACAGCACATCCACTCACGTTTTTACAAAGGTGCAGTGATGAGATGAGTCGGTCCCCTATCCACTCAAATACCAATTGCTTAATTAAACTGTAAGCTGGACCTAGAATGAACGCAACAATGAGTGCAGTTTATTTAACGAAGAAATAGAGACAGAGTAAAAACTAAAATAAGGGATACAGATAAATAAGACAGGGAGTAATGGAATAAAAAAAGAGACTTAAAACTTGCGTGACTGCAGGAATTAATATTATTTGGTTCTTTTGGTAAAGTCACGTAGATAAAATAAAAATAATAAAGTGAATAAAAATTATAAAAATAATAACAAAACACCACGACGTTTCGATCACAACACAAGCGGTCGTCATCAGGAAAAGGGGGTTAACCTCTAAAGACAAACTGTTTATAAAGGTTTGAAATGGGCGTAGCCCAAGTGTCAGCAGCATGGGCGGGGCAGCTAATGTTAATGCAAGTGATGGTACTCGTAAAGGGCGACGGCTCTGGTGGTGGGTTTCCACCAATTAAAGGGCTGCCAAGTGATATTTGCACCTCACTTTACACACTCACACTGTTGACGGTGGAGGTTGCTGCGAGAGGTGATGGTACTCATATAGGGTCACGACGGCACTGGTGGTGAGCTTCCACTAATAAAGGGCAACTGCAAGTGGTGATGGTCATAGTGGGCATGATGGTCCCGGTGGTGGGGCTCCACCAATTAAAGGACTTCCAGGTCTAAAATTGCAACAATTACAGCCAGTTATGACTTAAACTGGTTGATAATGTATTCACATTCTTAGGTTTTTTCGGTAAAGTCACGTAGGTAAAACATCAAAATTAATGAAAATAAAATAAAACAAAAATCACGACGTTTCGGAGGCAACACAAGTCTCCGTCATCAGGTGGGACCGTCACAGCCGAATTAGCTGCATCAAGTGAGGCAATGATTCAAGATGTAATCCCTTATAAGCAAGTTGAAGGGGGGAGGAGAGGGGGGGGGCTCATCAGAATGTGGTAGCCAATGAATGGAAACGTATCGGGAGGGAGGGGGGCGGGGCTCAAAGACAGCACGGAGTGCTCAACACATTGGGCAGAGAGGGGGAGGGGAGGCCTGATACACATGAAAGACAAAAGAACGAAAATGCCCATGTTTATACCAATGCTGGCTGAACAATGAAGAGAGTACTGTTAAAAAATAACTGGGAATGTTAACACTCGGTAAAGTAAAGTAAAATAGTGCCTGTCAGATAAGATGGTCCAAAAAAGTGTAATTAAGTCTTTTTTGCGTGGTTGATAACATCTTTCCAATGATTACTAAGTTTGTACCCATCATCACGGTTGAAATTATGTCTGTGTTTGTATATTTGTATGGCTTCGTGTACAAACCTTTGATGGTAGCCGGGAGGTTTGCAGAGAACCTTGGTCTCGGAAAAGACAATTTCATGAGAGCCCACCGAGTTGTAGCAATGATCGGCAACGGCAGAAGAATCAGTTCTGCCGTGTTTCAGATCTGACTTGTGCTCGCGGACACGATCAGAAACATGACGTTTCGTTTCTCCAATGTAGCAATCACCACAAATGCAACTCAATTTGTAGACTCCAGGATACTGTAAGTCAGGAACGACATCCTTCACAGATGGAATCAGATCACGGATTTTATGCACTGTACTGAATCGGACTTGGATCTTATGTTTGTTTAGAATTTTGGAGATCTTTTTGGTCACGCCTGCTATGTATGGTAACGTGATGGTTTTGGTCGGAGTTTCATGTGGCTGTTTCTGTGTGGTGGGAGAGACAGCTTGGCGGATAGTACGGTCAGAGTATCCGTTCATCCTGAGGGCCCGATGTACATGTCTTAATTCACCGGTCAGGTGGTGTTTGTCAGAAATGCCATGGGCTCTGTGGTATAGCGTTTTGATGAGAGAATTCTTTTGAGATGGGTGGTGGTGGGAATCCGGTTTCAAGTAGGAATCTGTGTGGGTGGCTTTCCTGTAGACAGAATGTCCCAAGGATCCGTCAGGCCTCCTCTCAAATTAATTTTGATGTTTTACCTACGTGACTTTACCGGAAAAAACCTAAGAATATGAATCCTTGCAGTCACGAAAGCTTCAAATCCAGAAATATGGTTGATAATGTCCTTCCAGTGATTGCTGAGTTTGTACCCATCTTCTCGGTTGAAATTGTGTCTATGTCATAATATATGGATGGCTTCATGAACTAATCTTTGTTGATAGCCAGTGGGTTTGCAAAGTACCTTAGTCTTAGAGAAATGAATTTCGTGTGAGCTCACCGCATTAAAAACAATGATTAGCCACGGCAGAAGTATTGGTCCTACCATGTTTCAAATCTGCCTTATGCTCACGAACACGGTCCGAGACATGTTGCTTAGTTTCCCCTATGTAACTGCTGTCGCAGACACAGCTTAGTTTGTAGATACCGGGATATTGCATGTCAGGGATCTTGTCCTTCACAGATGGGATCAGATCACAAATTTTATGTACTGTTTTGAATCAGATCTGGATCTTGTGTTTGTTCATGATTTTGAAAATCTTTTTCGTTGCCCCTGCTATGTATGGCAATCTAATGGTTTTGATTGGATCCTCAGATGGCTCCTTCCTCATGGTTGGGGTGATGGCTTGCGGATTGTGTAGTTACAATATCCATTCGCCTTGAGAGCTTGGTGTACGTGTTTGAGTTCACTGGTTAGGTGTTCATGGTCGGAGATACATTGAGCTCGATGGTGTAGCGTTTTGATGAGGGAATTATTCTGGGATGGATGGTGGTGGGAATCAGGTTTTAGGTAGGAGTCAGTATGGGTTACTTTCCTGTAGACAGAATGGCTCATTGAGCCATTTGGTCTCATTTTGATTACGACATCCAAGAGCCGGTCGGCCATGTGGCCAGATGACAAACGTGTCATCCACGTACCTCCTCCACAAGGACGGGCGTAGAGTGGATGCCTGGATAGCGTCCGTCTCAAAATTTTCCGTGAAAATATTGGCGACAACCGGAGACAAGGAGAACCAATTAGGGTGCCTTCAGTGCCTTCAGTGGATGATATTATTGCCCACGTTTGTCATCTGGCCACATGGCCGACCGGTTCTGAACCAGTTCCTCAACCACATCACTTCCATACATCCAGCCATCAAATTCATCATGGAGGTGGAAAAGGATGGCATGCTACCTTTCTTGGATGTCCTCATCAAAAAGAGACTAGATGGCTCAATGAGCCAGTCTGTCCACAGGAAAGTAACCCATACTTACTCCTACATAAAACCTGATCCCCACGACCATCCATCCTATAAGAATTACCTCATCAAAACACTACACCGTTGAGCCATCACTTGCATTAACATTAGCTGCCCCGCCCATGCTGCTGACACTTGGGCTACGTCCATTTCAAACCTTTATAAACAGTTTGCCTTGAGAGGCTAACCCCCATTTTCCTGATGATGACCGCTTGTGTTGCGATCGAAACGTCATGTTTTTTGTTTGTTTTTCTTTTCTTTTTTTATCATTTTTATTTGCTTTTTTTATATCTACGTGACTTTACTGAAAGAACCAAAGAATATGAATTCCTGCAATCATAAAAGTTTTAAGTCAATATTTTACCTCCTCCACGGGCAGGGTTTCCACATAACCATAAAATATTTTAACAAACTCCGAGACAAGAAAGCTCATCTGATCGAGTCACTCACATTTCTGAAGAGATGCCACGACTCTAAGGTAATACCCATCGCATTCACACTGACTTCTGCTGCCGTCACATCTTCCAAAGCCAAACGATTGTTTGCTGATGTACCAGCCCTGGTGAGACACTGCCTCACCAATACATACTTTACCTGGAATGGAATATTCTACAAACAAACTGAAGGCACCCTGATGGGTTCTCCCTTATCTCCGGCTGTAGCCAATATTTTCATGAAAAATTTGAGATGGACGCCATCAAGGCATCTACTCTACGCCCCTACTTGTGGAAGAGGTACGGGGATGACACGTTTGTCATCTGGCCACATGGCCGACCGGCTCTGAACCAATTCCTCAACCACATAAATTCCATACACCCAGCCATCAAATTCACCATGGAGGCCTAGCCTACCCAGGAGTCTTAAAGAATGGTGATAATTGAGCAAAACAGAGCAATTTACAGTACCATACTGTATAAACTATATACTCTATGTATTTATTAATTACAATACTGTATTGTACAGTAAGTGTAAGTGTAAAGTAAGTGTAAAGTAAAAAAACCAAGGTAAATTCTTAGCCTACCTATATGAACTGCAATTTAATATAATTTTTTTT
>NW_024704867.1:45886-136988 GCF_018977255.1 Callorhinchus milii
TGAGACACTATTTCTCTTCGCTATTGGGCATGGACCCTCAAGGGCTGTAGTAAGTTGAAACACGGATAGAGCAATTGAGGTCACAACGGTGTGCTCCTTTGTATCGCAGTTGTGCTCAACGGTCCGCTAACTATGAGGATACAGAAGCCAAACCCTCGAGTACTATATTTGGGGGCTCATTCTGACGTAGATTTATCACCTCCGTCTAGCAAAGGACTCGCTGTGAGCACTAAACACGCGACACTTGGAAGTTGGTCTCGTCCGCGTAGTACCGGCCCCCTGAAAGATCGCTATCGTCATGACTCCAAAGTGTTCCGCAGAGGGGTCAGATAATGAAATTGATTTTTTATCTTTGCTACCGCTTATTATAGGGTGGGACAAGAGCTCCCGCGTGCGGTATTATAGTATAGACTCAAGGAGTAGACTGCAGCTACCAGTGGTCGACGGGAACGCGCCATGTCTCTGTAGTGCCTGCGTTATGAGTTCTCTCCCACGATGGCCGCGCGAGATGCATGCATAATTTGCAGGGCAGACCTTTGCTGTCTCTCCGCGTGCCGCCGTTGTCATTATAGGTCCGTGAGATTGCCGAAAGACGGATCACCACACCATCGTGCCGGACCTTTCGGTTTGCGAGGGGGGGTTCTAGTGCTTTCATATGGAACCTGGTGTGAGGTTTTCCGGCCCAATTGATGTCGGTCTAGGCGGCGCGTCATGATTTGGAGGATCTGATGCGCCCAGAATTGACCGTCCGACGAGAATATAATATGGCTTGGTCGAATCTCAAGAGGCCGGCGTGTTATTTCGCGCTGATTGAGTGAGCATGAGTCTTAAATCTAGTAGTTGAACCCGCCCGAGTTATTAAATCTATAACAGCGCCATGTCAACCTAGGAAGGCGAAAACACACCAGCCAGGGATCCTTGGCTAAGATACGATAGGTGAATAAAAGCAGCTTCTCGCAGCTTTACATATGGCCGGTATCCCCTCGCTCCGATGTGGCTTTATTAGGTCTGGGTCTTATAAGCCGGGTCGAAGGAATACTTGGTCGTGAACAGGGGGATAAATTCGCTGTATCGTTTTTTGGAGGACCGCTTTCTCTTGGAGCCTAACTCTTTTCTAGGCGCTCGCAAGTGAATGGCCTGGTCCCCGTATTGAATAATAACCTCAAGGAGAACCCGCGTATGCGACTGCCATAACTACGGTGGGGAGCAAAATGTCTCGCTAGCCTCATAGTCATGTCCTGACATGGGTTGCCGCCAGTCTGCGGAAAACGGACCTTGTCGCGGATTCAGGCCGGCGTGAAAATGTGTGTTCGAGAAACCGGATTTGGGTTAATCTGGGCGAGCGGGATTATACATACTTGTGTAGATAGGTAAATACTTGTGAGTTATGTAATACGACGAACGGCCTGGCTAAAACCAGGGGAGACGAGCTAGCGGTTTCACGATCAGTCAAATTATGAAGGGCACAGTGTCGTAAAAAGGAATCCCCACTGAGCTATAGTAACTTACTCATGCCTGATCGGAAAAAAATCAAATAAAACATAGGGTCATCCACAGATCAAGTATGGTTCTAGTATGCAGTCAATTGTCCTAAAATTGTATTCTCTAACAGTTATATACAGAGAATGCCGTTGAGTATTAATCCTGCACCGCAGAACGGTGCGGTTACTGAGCGCGGGAGAGCTGCTCATCTGAGTGTCGCGTGATAACGGCAGGACTTACATGAGCTAGATACGCGTCACGGCGGCGCCGATGGCGCATGTCCGGATAGTATGAACAGCGTTAAATACGCCCCTGCCAAGGGTACACAGCCGGTACGATGATTCGTGATGAGATCTCCCGGTGTTTTACCGTCTTGGACGCTCGTGGTAAATAATACGGAGTTCGTTTAGTATTCTGTACCGGAAATAGTGAGCAGACGGAGTCTTTGCCATGGAAGACTGCAGCCTATTACATGTAAAGTTATCTGGGGGAGAGTCTACTACTAAAGGGTCTTGTTGTAAGCTAGAGACACCGTAGACGAACTGTATGACCGGAGCATGGGTAGCGTAAGAAAACTAATCTCGGATTGTTGAGGACTAACAGCGCAGCCCCGAACCTTCGCACATCACCACCTATAAGCATACCGTTCCGTGTAATATCAGGTAAAAGATTCCGTTACCCAGAACGCGTTTTGTCCTCAGTCCATAGTAATGTCATCAGATGCTTAATTCGAGAAAGTAAGTAATAGGTACAAACTCTGCTTTAGCCAATGACAGTCCGTGTGATCTCGTCAATACTCAATGGACTCCTGAGATCAGTCTGAATGCATCTCACTAGTCAGTTTACACTCACTGGATTTTCACGGAGCTTCTGGACTCTTAGAACCTATAACTATCTGAGAACTATCAGGTGCCAAACTATTCTCAACTCACAGCCCGCCATCAGGAGCGCTGTCCTTATCCTGAAATTTGGCGTGCCGAACAAGAAGTAAATACCGTTACCCTTCGACAGTAACTCTCACCGATCGTGTTGTACTAGACCATCGGTTACCACGGTCCTAACAGATTCTTCTGATGCTGCTCTACAAGCAACGCATATGCCTTATCCATTCACTATCTCGTTGAACTAAAAGGATCGATTTCTG
The DNA here is from genome assembly GCF_018977255.1 of Callorhinchus milii. Classification (NCBI taxonomy): domain Eukaryota; kingdom Metazoa; phylum Chordata; class Chondrichthyes; order Chimaeriformes; family Callorhinchidae; genus Callorhinchus; species Callorhinchus milii. The sequence continues at coordinate 48,513 of NW_024704867.1, forward strand.
GTGCACTCGATAAGTAGCCATCGTCCATATGGAGAAAATTAATCTTGCGCGAACTCTCAAGCGGGCACGTTGAAATCCCTTCATGTCGGCCTCCAGTAATTATGAAACTACCGTTGGCGTGCCTTTGCGTTAATAAATGAAATTGATACGTCGACCTAGCTTACCCACTAATCTTCTATGAATCATTGTCGAAGGACGTTACCTCTCCAAATCAACGACTTTTGTTCCACACTTATTAGGGGGCCCCAGAAGGGATCAAAATTACCAGTTTAGGGACACAGTTCGGCCTAAACTCGAAGCTACTGAGGTCATAGTGTACGATCTGTTTGAGTACTCTCTCCAAGGAATAAGATTCGATACTCACTCTGTGACGCGTTAGGTCACAAATAGCCCTGTACTTGCATTTGATATTTTAATACTAAGGGGTCTTGTTCCGGAAGCTTTTGGGATCCCAAGCGGCTGACATTGGTCGCTGAACATTTTACATCATCATTTACCTCATTATATTTTCCCTTCAGAATACAACAATTCAGATTAAGGTAGGGATACAGAGTCCGGACAGGTTAAGAAATCTCGAATTGTGTTACTTGAATCGCGCGGTAAAATTTCGAAACAACAGCATAACAGCTAATAGTCCATTGTCCACCCCGGGCTAAATCAGTAACATTATACCCATGGAACAGCCCGCTGACCACGAGACCAAGAATGGGTAGATATAGCGACTACTCAATGCGCAGTCAGACAGACGTGCGTGGAACTTACTCCGACCCACCTATAGAGTCTTACGGATAACTAGGCGCATCGGTCAGGTACGAAAAGCTTGTACCACGCGACTGGAGTTATATCAGTCTTAAAAGTTAGGCGATGAACATGAGCTCGTGCGACCATTCTTCTCAGGTCGACAGGCCGGCCACTCCAATTAATTATAAGGGCTGCTGTAACAAAGTTTGCACCCCCATCAGAACATTCGAGAGAGACGTTGCTAGACTTCGCCGAAGACTAAAGGGAGCCACTACGAACTCTAATAGGAAGGCTGCTATGTGTACGTCGTGGGCGCAGCGGGACTTGAGAACAGACTACGTGGGTCCAGCGTAATGTATTGGGTCGACAATGTGGGAATCGATTGGATTAAATGATGTTTCAGATACACATACTCGTTTGCCCTATTCCAAGCTTTGCTAATTTATAAAGGGCCAACTTCTCGTACTTATAACTGGTCTCACTCTCTCAACTATATCAGGGTTGCCGTTTCGGCCTTTCTCTATTATCCATACCTCGGCCCTTTCCTGTAGATGGATATACATTCTTGACTACATTTGAACCTGTAAATCTGAGGAGATGTGTTTACAATGAGAAGCGCGTACAAAGAGTTTACCTCATATGACAACAGTTACATGTCTATCGGACCCGAAGGATCTTCATATGGGGCCGCCAGTCCAGGCACGCTACTTTCTTATTCTCGGGCTAAACCTAGAAAAGCACTCTTCTGGTACGATGAAAGTACTGACGACTATCGATTAGTATAAAGAACTCACACCGATCTGCGCCAAGTAGGCGGCATGAGCAGAGTTCTCAGTGACGCGGAAGGCCTAGTATATCCGTGTAACATTAACATTCAGCTAGACAGCAGGAACAGATCGGTCCATCTCCCTTCCTAGTGCGTAGTCTGATGCGCTTTCTCATCGCACTCCACCCCAACGATCTCCTATTGACCACGTTTCTCAATGAGCCCACATTTGAACTATGGACACTATTCCACCCTCGCGATGACTACTCAGGCAAGGACTTCTCGAAGGCGTAAGTTATACGGTCCTATACATTTACTCTCGGCACGAGGCCCGATTTACTAGACGCCATGAGACTCTATCGTGCTAACGCCGTTCTAAGATTTTCACTACATGGCTCTCGAGTTAACATAGTTCACCCGCACCGACATGTGACTCAAACGCAGGATATTATCTTTGATGTCACCTGTACGATGTTTGTTCCTATAAAAACACACCCCGAGCTTGACTAGGCGGTGGGGCTAGTCCTTTTTTCATGTCGTGGATAGGTGGCAGCCAAGCCATCCTCCGGTGGTGAAAGAACGGATGACACGCTAACGCTTGTTTTCATTGAAAATAAGGATCCAACAGCACTTCGGTTAAAGGTGAGGACCGGCTATGCGTGCAAATACAAGTGTCCGGATCACCGTATGACCCAGCGATTGAAGCCTAACCTACATAGAAAGGTGGTTTTAATGTCCCCGCTGGACTTATCCACCTACGTTTAAATCATAGTTTGCAGAACGATGATTACTAGTGAACGAGGGAGCTTGGTAACGCGAGAATTAGTGCCCAAGGTTAGCGACTGCAGCACCCTGGAATCTTTTTCAGTTCCCTTACAATCAAGGTGAGACGATGCTAACGACTAGACTTGCGCATATCTCCTACGCACCAGTGATAATAATTCCTTAGATGGAATGTATCTCATGAACTTTAGTCTCTTGAGTAGGAGATGTAGTATCCATGATTACCGAGCCTCCGCGCCCTGCGCCCAGGTTTGAGAGTAGCCCACCTTACACCATCGTGTTCCACCTAATCACCACAATAAGGCTTTCCGACACTTCGCTCGTTTGGCTAAAGGTAATGAAACCCGTTGGAAAAAGGTACGAAGGGTAGGCCGGCCCGGGGGGTTCAGGTCGATTTCTTCAGACGTCAGCTAGACCACTCTCCCGGTCGAATCTGGGTCTCACTCAGACGATACACCTTTACTTTTGGATCATCGGCGCAGATAACACACAAAGGCACCAAGCTGACGGATGGTCCATAGCCAGAGGTTGAAAAGAATACGTCGGCGGCTGGCATTTATAGAGCATGGCCTTTCTGTTGAGTGCAACACTCGAATTCGTCCACACACAGTACAATAAGTGAGTTTATGACATATTTGCTACGCATTCAGCGCATGTGAACTCGACGCGCGGTCGTGCGTGGGCGATTGGTCCACGGGCACTGACGGCATAAGTGTGTAGGCAGGGCGAAATGGGATCCCGGTATTTATTAGGTGCGGATAAATTAAGCGCAGATAAAGCCACAGATGTCACCGGAACGCCTACGAGCCGTTTACTGTCTTTAGGGCTGATCCGCCCAAAGCACCCGGTCAAGCAGACACGAGATTTGGGTTAGGAAGTCCACTCCGCTCCTCAGGAGCGTGCAAGTCGCGAGATTTTTATATCACTACTGTAGCTTGGATAGATCGTTGGCGAACAAGTAGTCAAGGTATAGTCCCAGAGCGCCATTTTATAGAACGGTTTCTGGTGGTCTAAGTCAATGAGCAGAGCTGCGCGCAACTGCTATAACCACACTAAATACTGGCCCGGGGTCATTGAAGATTCTCTTGCTGGGCCTCACAGATCCAATCGAGGCGCGAGAGCCAGACGAGTCCACCACTGTAATTCAGGTGAACCCTCTACCGGCCCTGATGGTACCCACGACGACCCATGCCTGATCCATGGATCCGCAGATTAGTTGTGCTGTGATCTGAACGCTTTGTGTCTATTATAGGAGCAGTAAAGTTTTACGTGAGCCGGGTACCCGCTACCAAAGTCATTAACCACGGAGAAACTGCAGTTACAACGCTCGGACCTACTAGGAACCTCATCACACTGCAGTAATTAGCATTATTTGAGCGTCCGTTAAATCTTTTGACCAGAAAAGTTCTCTATAACGTACATAGATAGACAGCGGGGTAATACATCCTCTCCTTGAGCTCCACTCTTATGCTGTTCCACGCAACGCAATACTCTTAACAACCTGACCGTAGATGTGACCGTTGTCTAAGGTCTTTGCGTCCTCTACCTGCACGAACTTCAGTCGATATTTCTGGATCACGCTACTCTAATAGAACTCAAGTACACGAAATGCTTCTACTTAACTAATCAATAAGATGCGCCAAACACTTTCGTCCAATAGGACATATGCATGTTAGAGCGTGTTGTCAATCTCGGCAGAAATATACGGTTAGGATTTTCTGATAGCCACGGACTTAGTGGCCTCGAGCCATGCCCCTTGTAGTGTGCAAGATACCTACTGAGGCACTGGGCAATCGTCAGCGTCTCGTACGTGGTACGGAAGGGCATGGAAGGAATGATTGGAAGCTTTGGATTGTCCGAACGACAAATTGATTGCTAGTCGGTAGGGGCTAAGTATCGAACCTTGCTCTAAACTAGTTAAACAAGACCCGTGGGAAGGGGATGACCGGAAGTTATCGCTACTTGTAAAGTAATGAATCACTGAGTTGACTTGCATTAATTGTGCGGCGCCATTTCAGTTCATCATGCTTCTCGAAACCGCCCCTCATTTCAATAATCTAAAAGTTGGTCGTATATCGCTCGATATGCACCAAAATTTGGCAGGCGGGCTAATATCTGCAAAATAACGGTCGTTGAAAGGAAGAATCACAATTGTCGGCCAACCTCATCAGTGTAGTTAACCCGTGCAACCAGTAGAGGGCCCGGCTGAACTGAGGCGAAAAGAGAATTTGCTCTAGATGGTGGTGTAATCGGAAGCTAGACATTGAAGGTACGCGTAGCTGTCAGGGGCCTTTATAATGCTATAGAACGGCCGGGTTAGACCACCTGGGGGGGTGGGCGGGTGGAGGGATAGGGGCGCAGGACGGCGCACGCTGTATACGTTTATAGACTAGCGACGGAGATTTCACATTCCAATGCTTTACTTAAGATACTTAGGTTCTATGCAATCCACCGCATTTCCATAAAACGTATCGTACATGTGCCGGTCAAGATCTAGCAGTAAATAATTCCGCATACTCCACTCAGCTAGGAAGCCTGAGCCCCCGATAATGTACTATTGAATCCATGTTTCGATTTGCTTTGTCGTACCATTACGGCGGGGTATTTGCGAACCCTCATAATAGCTTCATTTATAGCATAGTCTATCCCCAGCCAAGTAGGAAAGAGTGGGTAATGACTCAGGTCCTTCTCCAGAGTTAACTACCGTTTTTTCCTCTACCCTTACTAGCGGGCTGTTTGCCGACTTTTAACCTTGGTTACACCGGGTGCTGTCTTTCTAGCCAAGGCCCATTTCACGCTTTCGTAAGATTGATAAAAGGGAACATCGTAGTGTTCCGTGAGATCTCACGTTATTGGAAAACAGCAAACTGTCACATGTGTTCATCCAGGACGGCCCTAGCTTTGGCGAAAACGGGTAAACGAAGGTATCTCGCCTCTGAGGTCGACGATCCTGAGCTAGACTCCCAGGCGGTATGAAGTCTAGAGAATGCACTGGGCATAGCACTATGTCTGCTACTCCAATATTATGATCCGGGGCAGACGTCCGTTTCACGGCGTTCCACTTTAAAATAATCCTGCTTCTAGACGTAGATAAGCGCTTGGGTCCCCGCCACTGTCCCACCGTGGAAGGTATGAAAATCCGGTCTATTAGAGCCTAGCGACTCCTGTTGCACGACTGGCAGACGCTAGTGCCCACCGCTTCTACATGGTGGGTTAAGAAGATTCCATTAAAAAAGTTCGCGACACCTGATTAGAACAGCTGTCTTTGCCAAACCTTAACGGCTAAGGAGAATCCCTCTAACCATAATGAAGTTACCATAGTAACTCTAAGGTTAAGGCACTGTTTTGAACCCACTACCTCCGGGGGTGAACGGGAACCGTGTCAATGCCGTTGTCTCGGGGGTTGGAGCGGGATGATGCTCTAAAGTAAGCTACCAGCATTCCTTCTATTTGTCCTTTGCCCCGAAGCATGGGACCTCGGACCGGCGCAGCCTGTCAAAGGCACTTACTCTATCTGGGCGACATGCAACTTCGTCCGACAAACCCGGCTGGGGCTATGCAAAACGACATCTTTGGACGCCAGCATCGACATCTGGTCTTAATGTAGAAAGGCAGACAACTTGCTGGAGGCAGGTGGGATGTGTCTATGCCGTTTCTCACGACAACATAAGTTACCCTCTAGTCCGTGTCTGGGTAAATTCCATGGGGCTAACTACTCTCGTTCGCTGGAGCTTGATAGGGGCAGCCTTCTTACCCGCTTTTCCTATAGTTATCCTAGAGTGTCTGGGGACCATGGGGTACTGAAAGGACAGTGATAGCTGTACTTGAGTCAAGGGAGATTACCTGACCCGAGCATCGCGGGCCAACTAACCTGTAATTAGTCCCCCTCTACTATGCTTTTAGCGGATTAGCTCTGTCGTGAGTCTCGGGAACACTTACTGTCAGCACACGGTCCCAATCACACGAACCTCCTAACTGTTGCATTGTATCTGCGCGCGGGAGAACGTGTGGCAACAGGATGTCATCGCTATACAGCTAGTGTTAACTTTAGGGCTAGTTAGCTTCCATTATATCCTTTACCTCCGCGGACATTGTGTCCCACCTATGGCTATCTAGGGGTAGCCACGATCAAGCAGGACAGCGCCCAAATGACAATTTTTGCTTGGCGTCAAGACCGGCAGCAAAGCTACTGCAAACTAGGGTTACATACCCTGATGGGCTGGCGAAGATATCTTTCCACAGCCCCCCGGTGCACACTGCCGAAACCAGCTCCATCTTCGTCCTAGATGGTAGACGTTATCGACATGTGGTGGAACAGGGTTAAATTTTACCAATCGCGCCTTGGATGCGGCGGACTCCGGTACTGCGGACATGACGACTTCCCTGTATGAGGAAAAAGTTAGAATATAGAGTAATCCAATGCATTGTGGTTTGGCCCCGGGCGATTACTATCGATGGGTTTACATCAACATTCCTAAGCCAATTTGGGTACTAACACATATGATCACCACGGCCACGGGGCTAGGATAATCCCCGGATACACTGCTCACTGGCAGGCAATTAGTGAGTCCGGTACGGTAACCTATCTGTTTATACCAATGGCGTGTGGAGGTACATACAACGTTAGTTCTGGGAGAATCAGCAGTATCCTGAAGTTCTTACCAAGGCTGATACGCCGATCGGAAGTGACATGCCGGGGCCAACACTAGGCGGAGCCTATGCGTAGGACTCTATGGCAGGATATAGATCATTCTTACGGTCCCTGCACCAGTGCATGTACATGTGGGAGTCAAGAGAGCTTAACTGCGAGTGGTTAGTGCCTCCTGTTTCTAGTAAGAGTGCCACCTGGAGGTCTGAATATCATAGTACGCGAACCCAACAGCTCCTAGTCGAAGTTGTCAGGAATGTTGGCTAACCTTTGGTTTTATTGGCTACACGGTAAATGCTACGCACTCTCCCAATGCAACGTCCTAACATGGTGAACTCTTACCTGCTTGTTACGGTAGAAGGGGCTTAGTTTTGTTTACATCGCGCGCCACTCGCTCTGACCCTGGACAGGAGCTAACGCCAGATTCTGACCCGCCTTGCGACAGGGCGTCAGCTCGTATCACGGGCTAGCCGAAGGCCGGGGTCTTCGGTTCAAAGCCGGTCTCCTAAGTCACGTCTACGGCCCGGAATTGAGTTCTTCATGAACCAAGACCTAGGGCGTGAGGCAGTCTTACCCACTCCCCCCCCATGAGTAGAGAGCTAGACCAAAGGGGGGACAATTTATATACCAAGGATTTGAACCCCTTTTGGCGAGCCACTTCACCTGGAGCGATAGACCGCCATGTTTGAAACTGTATACTTTTGGCCATTCAGGAGGGACTCCTACTTTATAGCTCGTTTCTGGAAATGAGGACACAGCGGAAATTGCTACCCTACCGTGGCTCTGATGTCAAAGGGCCACTCTCATAGGCGATTGAACCCATCGACCGCTGTGTCGCCGATTACTAGGATCCTTATGGTGTTTAAACCGTGGCCTCGCGTGTAGAAGAGTACCGGTCTTCACATGCGGCGAAGAGACAGTCTCTGCATGATCCGGAAACGGTAGTCGGAAAGGTTAGCAGAGTCCGCACTGAAATGAGAGCACCTCTAATAAACCAGCAGAGGGTGGAGTAGCAGAGCAAACTAGCCCGATGCAATCGGGTAACGGTTGACACACATTGTCAACCCAGTCCCACCAAGTAAAAAGGACTTCTGCCAACTGATGGAAGATCTATCGCGCACGATTGTCCGCTTGATCTGATCCTCAAGGATAACAAAGCCTCTATAATAGACCGGTTCGTGAACGACACTCCTCTGTACTTTACGTTAATGACGACCATCTAGTTATCGGTGGCATTTCAGAGGAGGACATGTAGACTGCGCAGGTATGCCAACCTTGGACCCAAGTTCAACACACTTGGGGTCTGGGGTCTCCGACGGCACAAGTCAATAGGTAGTCGTGACAAAGACACCAGCGAGCACGTCAGGTTGCGTCTGCCACGAGGGAAGATAATCATAGGTTACAGAGGGGAGCCACTGGCTGATACTGTGGATACGGTCGTAGCAGCAGCTACATGTCATGTAGACGAGGGCCATCAACTCTGGAAGGTTTTCTCGCCTTCCACATGTGCACGCTGAAAAGTGGTCAAGAGTGTCTGCACCGTCGGGTCGCGTGCTACGTCTATCAAGGCGTCCGCTCCATACACTACGGCCTTGGATGGAGCAGTCCGTCTCACTACCCGAAGACGTGTAATATGGTATCGCAAATCGACTAGGAACAACGCACGTTTAGTCGTCAAGCCCATCCCCGTGGCTATTGCTTATGAACACCAGGATCTGCGTAGGTGGTAGGGCGAGTCCCTGCACTGGTGGTTTTAGAACGGTAGGAGTCCCCCATATATGGGCTCGGGGACCAGTCGTAAAACTGGACTGACAACCTGGCGGGGGCCCCTCGACGGGTTCCGCGGGCGAGCGTGGTTTGATAAGCGCACCATAGAGTGTCGGTTAGGCAATGCCAGAGCTGTAGAGTCACCAATCGAGCAAAATTATCGAAGCTTACTCGTTCTAATCCCGGGGAAATAGGCAAACTTAAGGCAACTCAAGTGCAGGTGACTCCCTGGGAGTGACTAGTTGAGTATTTGCGAGGTCGGCAGAACTTCGTCGCGGTGGGAATATCGGGCATTGATCCGAGCAGCAGCTGGCATAGTGAAGAGCAACAGTAGACTCCAGTCATGCTCCGAAGCTTTATATTACGCTGTCTCACTTCGGGCATAGCGCGCGGGCAACCTTCACGAAAGTTCACACGTCCGAGCTGTCGAATACGCACTAAGAGCCGGGATAGATAAACAAATGGAGATCTCACAACCTCACGCTGATGGATGTCTCTCGATTTTTCATACGATGGGCTCAGCGAAAGTTGGTGGAGTGGCTCCTTGGTCGGATCTTCTCCTATGTGGCATGATGGTAAGGTCCACTTGCGCACTTTCAGGGTGCGCCCAGAATGTCCCGTTTACGTCACCAATGGAATACTGGTGTATCGGACCCCCCGTCTCTCGGCACTGGTCCAGCCTATCGTTTCTCTTCCAGGCCATAAGGTGAGTAATATGCGCTGTAGCAGATGGCGCATAGGGCGACCAATTCTCACAGACTTCAAGCTAATAGCACAACCAATCTTAAACGTTGTGGAGGGTCAATGCTAATCAATAGAATGTCGGATAGGAGAGGTGTATGGTTGAGACGCAGCACGACATGTCCCCGAACGCTTTGGTTTAGGGAGCTGGCAATAGCCCCAGGTCCCGTATATTCAAATGTAGCAAAACCGCAAGCGCACGGCGGGTCGTAGTGCAATCGTCTATAACTAAAGGGCTGTGCAAGTGCCAGTCCTATATACTTAAAGCTGAGCTTCGGCCAGTGCGCGTTACTCATTAATGTCTCCAAAAGTACCATTCGCGAGAATAGGCAAGTGCCGTCGAGCCGTTGGAAAAGGTGCTGATCTTCCGGATTCGATCACGACACGCTGAGCCTTATTTTCAAACCAACTAACCTCTTGAGAGGCCATGGCCTAAACTATCCCCGTGACCAAGAGGGAAAGTAGACGCATGCCGGTGTGTGGAAATTAGACAACGTGATCGGGTGAAACGATGCCCCAAGCCTGGAAAAACGGTGTTACACATGCACGTGGGGCTTAATTGACTTGGTCTTATACACGTTGGGCGAATTTAGATAGCAGCTAGGATTACAGGGGGGGTGACAGGTTTCTCCGTAAGTCTGATCGCTACCTGTCTTCAGAGCGATAGATCGCATTACGTGACATCAGAAACGATGTCTGCACTGCCTAGCGACTCATGCATGTGCATACCAGCGCGAGCGGGTTAAGTACGATAATGAGCTGTGTGACAACTCCACCGTCAGTATTTCCGCAAACACACAAAGATTGCGTGTCACGACTACTTGAGGGCAGATCTACCCCGTTACAGCCCGTGACGTTAAGCCAAGGAACTCATTTACAAAGGACCACGTTGCGCAGGGAGGTTAAGGAGAACAGTCATGGTGCCTGAACTGATGAGGCACCCTATCGCAGAGCAGATGTTAGGCTGTGGGAACTGAGTTACCGCAAAGTGGGGTCGCACAACTCCCATGCAGATCTGCCGCGTGGATTTATCGCGACACTTCGGACAATATGAACCCCCCACCAAAGTGAGTTTCGTAGGAATGAGTAGCAATACCAATTTCAAGTCGATTGCTGATTTTCAGCAGGCCGCTCTTGCTCGAGGCTAATGCCATCTGGGACGGGCGATAATGCACCGGCTGCAGCCCGTATACTGAGCCCGGCGGTCAGGGGACACGCAACCTTGCGGTAATCAGCCACTTACATCAGTGGTATTGGGCTGTTCGCTGACAACAACATGGCCTATTCGATTGACCAAACAGCGATCTTCCGTAAAAAATACTCACGGCGTACAAGGCCTAATCGTCAGCTAGCTGCTCTAGTCCAAAATAGCAAAAAGCGGGACTTATGTTTCAAATCCCCGTGGTCTGTCACGTGCACTGAATACGATTCATCCGTTTTATTTAATGTCCTATGCGCCGGATAAGGAAGTCTGGGTTTCAACAAGTTGTACTTCTATCTATCAGGGAACAAACGTCCCGGTTGGCGCCTTGCGACGCGCCTCATCATTCATATTACGGACATTGTCGCGTGTAATAACAATACAGACACAGATAACCTCAACGTAATGTATAAATCTAGCCTATGGTGACAGGCTGATTTTGATGATCAGCAATAGTGGGTCTGCTAGTGGATGGTAAGTGTACAGGTTTCCCTCGGTAACGGGAGGATGGATATGCCATTTATTCACGCCTGCCGTCGTACCCTAGCGATCAGATCAATAATAGTGACGTGTAATACCCGGGAGCTATGCGATGCACCTACACCCGAGTAATACCCTTGCTCACCTAGGAGCCGTGACGCGATCTACCGCTGGGTTTCGTCGCGAGTGTGCCGGTGTGAGCACGGAGATGGTGGGCGAACCTACCGTGGCGCCCAGTCGGGGATGAACGCGGGAGCTTTAAAATATGGCCGTTCATGGCATGAAATCATCACATCCGAGAGTGAAGAGCGGAACTCATTAGCAATCATAGGGTCTGGGGAATTCTTAAACGTGCTCCCGGCCTGAACTAAAAACCGCAAGAAACCATGTTAGGCTACAAGCGACTTCGTGTGGCGTTACACCAGGCGACTAATTCCGCTTCCAGAATGGACCAGAAAGCTAGCTTGAACGGATTATATGAGACACGAGTGCTTTAGGTAGGCCTCCCCGTCACTGATTTGTCCGGCTTCCACACTTACATCTTGTTCAACCAGGCCGCTAAGCGAAGGTTTGTTATCCTAGCACATCGTATGGGGTCGAAATGCGCATGCCATCTATATGTGTTCGAAGTATCGTTCCTAGGGGTGTATCATGCCATTCCAGTATTTTGTGGATACCAATCGGCTTGACAGCGCGTCATGCTTAACACATTGCCTACAAGACCCATAGCACTGCCCGTAAGGCGCCTGACGTGTCTTGGTCGCCCAGAATTATCGACGTGAGTACTGGGAACTCACTCTGACTTGTCGACTTTAATAACGGGACGCCGAGCCACGGAGATGCGCTATCGCTGTCAGCTGCAACCAAATCGATAACAAAATAAGCTACCCATAGCGACGCGAGTAGATCGTTCGGCGGAGTCTGATTATGACAGGGCACGAGCTGTAGAGCAAACCCGAATCGCTTAGGGCGCGGCCGGCGGTTGACTATTCAGACATGTAGATTTATGCACGATACTGGAAGCTTAGCGTGTCGCGCAAGTCGTTCAATTTGGACAGATTGACAAGTCTGGTGGTAAGTACGGTGCTTCCGAGCTCCTTGTATTTGAGCCGTCTATCGTCCATTCGGGCAATAGGAGGCGACACTTTCCATCTCACGACATAGAGGAATCACGCGGGCAAGTAGCGCTAGTATTGGGACAGGCAAACTTTAGAGACAGTAAACGATTTGCAAGTGAATGATGCATAAGAACATTGCTACCCGTTGGACCTGACATGCGATTGTTAGCTTATAGTAAATATAGTGGGGTGCAACATCAAGCCTGACGTAGAAAGTTGCGTAGCATGTTCACGCTCCATGATCGGTGACCGTTATTCGACCTGTCTCGTGTAAATCTGAATAAGTCATCTGCTATGTAGCCCCATGCGGACAAGGCTCTGTTATATGCGAAGTGAGATTAACAGAGCTGAAAACACAATCAGACGTATGGTGCAATGGGTTCTGAGGTTATATCACTCAGAACACATCAACCGGTTCAAGAGGTGGCGCCCGACTCGGTTGTTCTCAACCACTCAGCAGGGTCAACGGCAGCACCACTGAGGGACGTTAATTCATTTGTCATGCCCCGGAGAGACGGTGCATACGTTGTAGGTAGTAATGGCTCAACAGATGACAGAGTCTCAGCTTTCCATTTAGTCATAGTTTAGGGCACTGCACGGGCCCATAAAGTAACCCAATTCTGGAGGAATGAGTTCCGATCTTAGGGAAGCGGCGTGTCCGAAGCCTGGCTTTAGCGGGATCGCGAGATATAGACTCTAGAGTTATGCAACAAGCCTTGCGAGTATGTGGCCCTCTGGTCCTCCAATGGCAACGCAAGTACTAGGTTGTGTTCATGCTCGCACTCTAAAAAAAAGACAGTTAGTTAGATCGCCTAGCCTGCCGAGCACATAGACTTCGTACCTCACCCGTTGGAACGGTTACAAATTGGGTGAGTACTTATTGGCAGAGACGGCATGCCCTGGTACCGTCGCGCCGGTGTAGGGCCACGTATCATTAATGGGTAGATGCCAAGTGAATAATCATGATCTGCTGGGGCTGAAGTTCAGGGGTCCACTATCCCAGCTAAAGTTCTGTACCTTGCTGCAATGGATACCGATTACTATGAAGTTCACGGTGAAAAGACATAGACAGACACGGAGTCCCGCTGAAGTATGGGCTATTGTTGGATGTGGATGACAGTCCGCCTAAGAGCTCTTCTAGTCCGTATCATTTTAGACACGCATACAATTCCTGGGTCTCAATTTGGTCTGCGATCTCAAAGTGAATTTCAACCACCATTAGGCGGACGGGTGAGCAATCCTAAGAGTTAGGGAACTACCACTAGGGGGACCACCGAAGCAACGCGGGGGATCGATTCCTTCGTGTATCCCTGGTCCTGATTTCCCATGTAGTGCTCGTCACTTCGGGCTAACTTCTCAGAATGCGTCACCACGGAGTGAAATATAAATTTTGTATTGGCAGCGGGGGACGTAGTATTTACTGGTAGAAACCGCTCATAGTAGTAAGATTGTGAACGTATATCGGAGCGTAAATAGAAGTTCGTCCGCTACTCTCTACCGCTTTATGACATAAAGAAGTGACCAGGAAAACGGGCTACACGGGGTGTTGTTTGACCAATCGCGTAGGAGGAGAAAGTTCAAGAGTATGCAGTCCATTCCCTGGTGGGGCATAAGGTTAGTCTAGACTGCGGCTCTTCTACTCCTCCGCCATACGGCAAATTTGCGGTCTTACACGCGGATCCATGACATTGCTGACGTGCCGGCGGCTGGATCATCATAGTGAACCACAGCCGTGTATAGTGGCGTCTTGCCAAACGAACTAATTTTCGCCTGTTTACGGCACAGTCAACTTCCGGGTGTAGGCGCTCTGTTAAATATACGCCTCGATTTAGGCTACACTATCGGAGTTACCCACGGATCCGTTTTATGTAAGAAGCACCTGATGTGAGTACCCTGGATGGTGCTGGGTGCGGAACCAGGAAATTTACCCCTTCTCTACTGTGGATACGATATGCCTAAACAAGCTGTCACCCAATAATGCTAATTTCCCTGTGTAGTTGGTACGATAGCGGTTCGCAAAATCATTAAATGGTTACGAAGGCGAAATTACTAATAGTCCTGGGTGGGCTAGCTTAAAGTTAGAGGAACCTAGGGTATTGGAAGCTCCCCGCTACTCCGATCGGCGTCCTATAGTAGAATGATTGTGCGCAGCGCAAGAGAACTCGCCTGTGGCCCAGAGGGATCTACCCACGCGGGGTAAATCAATTAGCCGGCTTTATGAGACTTTAAGGCAGGTCTGGTACCGAAACTGCGCGTCTGTGTATCCGTAGGCACACCAATGAAAACGGGAGTCAGAATCTTTAGCAGGACTTCCCGTCAGCGTGAATCGAGACGCGCCCCGGCTAAATCGAGCGAAGTTCGACAAAATGAAATGCAATGACTAATAGAGACACGGCGTAGAAGACCAAAGCTACTATCCGGAGCTGGTTGAAGCGCAAGCGGGCTGGACGCACCCTTACAGCCTACTTGCCCAACTAACCCCTAGAGGTAATTAAGTCGCAACAGTATATGAAAATTTGATGGGATATCTGGAAATCGACGCTGCGTTTTCGTTTGCCCTTCTTGTCGCGACCTCACGCGCGCGCTTCGAAGGATTGAGGGAACGTCGTCTACCGTGTATTGAGTCCCAAAGCTAAATCGAAATCTCCCGTTGTGATGTTGTTTAAGCCTATCGGAGCCCTGCCCTTAAGAATACTGCGTGAAGTCATATTCTAATATCCCGTGGGAACGGACGTACTACAGTACTGATACCTATTACAATTAATTCACGTGATATAGTGACGGAGGCTATGTCAAACTGACGGCTGGGAGGCCAAGCTACCCAGGGCGACGGTCATAGGCAGGAGTAGATAGATCTCGGAACCTGCATGAGCTTCCTGAGGTATCCAGCCGCTCATCTAGATTATCGGTTGTCCTGTAGACGCGTCATTATACGCAAAGGGCTCTTTAGCCTTTTGTCCTTCTACACCAAAGTTATGTTTGGGGTGCAATATGAGCGAAGCGTTGCAGCTGCGGGCAGGACCGTGGTGAGTCGCATTCTAAGCTTGAGCACGTAGCCCCGGCGGAAATATACAGGTTCATAGCGGTCCATAGGTAAATGCTCTAAGATTTGGTTAAGAAAGACTTGCAAAAACCGGAGGTGCCACCCTATATCCGACCAGCAGAATTCGAAGGCTGCGTACGACGTACAATTCGCCGCTGCCGTGTAGGACTACCTCGATACCAAGGCCACGGCGAAAACAACAGTAATTTAACTAAACCCCTGCTACTGGCGCCTTGCCTAATTCTGTATGTTGGGGGTGCCCAGCAATTGACTCACGGCGGGTATCCGCTAACGCGATTCACGACGCAATTATCTACGGTTGCCAGCGGCGTCGGCCCTGCGCATAGATTACTAAAGACCTAGACCGAATGACAGTTTGAGGAGGCAGTTAATCCAGCACCATTAATACCTGTCTAGACGGTTTGGTCTACGATGATGTACATTATTGCAGACCTTTACAGGGCTTGGGTCCGATAAGACATATACCAGGCATAGCAATTCATGCAGTAGTACGAACATACACACAAATCTCCTGGCGCCGAGCTACCGGACCACGGAGACATTCATGTCTTTACTAGCTTAAGTCCACCTTAGGCTGCTGGGACGTACTAACCTGGGGGAGTCCATTAACGTCCACGGCCGTTCGGTACGACGCCAGTTGATTAGAGCAGCGCATGAAGCAAACGGCACAGCTATAACTACCTTTGTATACCACCTAAAGGAGGAACGTCTATTTATCATCTCGCAGAACTTTTTTCGGATCTCTCCATCGGGACAGGGTGTGTTTCCGGGTACGCCTCATGATCACCATCCAAGGGGCTCCGAGCACAATGGGAGTGGATCTTCACCTAGTTCCGAAAAAGGTTAGGATTCTTGCATTTCTTAGATTCTCGTCAACATTGAAGTTCCTGCTCAGACCGACGCCGGTGGGACAGCAATTCCCCTCGGTATCAACGTAAAATTCTCTAGAAAAATGCCATTTAACACGAACTTTATGATTTTGGAACGTAACATGTCTCGCTACTCTCGTTCCGGCGACTCGAGTGGGCTGGGGCCCGTACTCTAGTTTACTAGTCTGGCCCTATATTGCTGCAGATGACTTTCTCAGTAGTCGCAGTTCCACTTAGTCAACGCGCTGCCGAGTCGAAGACGCCACTGGAAGGCCGGCAGATTCCTACTATTACGCGTTAGTAACCGTACCCTAATATGACGTCCAACGCGCCCAACATCCCGACTCACGGGGGTGTTCGTTGGAGGCTCGGTTAATTGAAGCCCATGGGGCGTATAGAACAAAGCTCTGCATTTAAATTTGTAATTGCGACACTCATTTGCAGGGCTATAGTTCCGCTCTTTAAAAAATCAGAGGAATGAATCTTCCATCGGGCTTCTAATTATTAAGAAGGGCTAGATTTAGATTTGAGTGAGAGAGAAAGATAGTATCGCAGTTAGATATCTTGATCTAAGGCTGACGTCGCAGACTGACAAGGTTCTTGAGGGTCGCATCCAAGAGCAGTCCAAAAGACTACATGCCCTTGAGTCTGTGATTATGTGCGGGTTCTGCCAGCTCGACAGTGTGCGTCATCTAAGCAGCAGAACTCAGCCCACACATGTATACATCGGACCCCACCCCCCAAGCAGGACCGTTTTATAGAATGTACCCTGCACATTAGTTGGACGTTGAGCAACTAGGCAACCATCACGCGATGCAATCCGGTTAGGAACGTTGGCTTCCGCGGATCAGGACATTGTAGGTGGACCGAGCAGAAACGCAAACGACAGAGGCTGCACACGTATAATTATCGTTAACCATTCCAACTGTTCCCCTAGGACACGGAGGTGAACGGACGTACGGGAACCTAGTCTGGTACAAGAATTTTCACTTAAGTCTGAAATAATCCGCTGAAAGTCTCCTCTACGTGACTGGGTGCTGAGAGCAGAGATTCCGCCCTTCTTTTCCTCCGAACTGTAATGTAGCAACGTAACCCCATTCAGAGATGTAAACATTATCCCGACTATAAGTGCAAAGGCACTCTATCCATTGGGAGTCGGGGGGCTGGCGGATTTGCGGATAGGCCACCATTTATATCGACTACATGTGAAACGCAGCCCGTGAGAAGGGAACGTTTATAGCCGAGGTAGCATATCCCGCACAGGAGATGCTTAGTACAAGTGGTCGTTAATCTGTACAAGTTCCCTGAAAATTTTGACAACAAGAGCGGGAGTAGATACGTAGCAGCTAGATGGTGCTTATGGTGGGGGGTTCAGTATTACAAGGCTAGGTCCGCCGCTGAGCCGGTCATTCTGGCGTCCCGCTAGGGCGACCTGGATTTCTCGAGTGCGCCGTGGATATACAAGGAGACCAATGTCTCGGTATCGCAACTTTATCCAGTGCGCACTCTACAATTCTTCCTGGAGGTAATGTCATGCCCCGTGGTCCGGAATAGAAGGACTGAACCGCAATAGTCTGGGCACAGCGGCTTCACATACCCGCGCAGGGTGATAATTAGCTATTCGCTTTCTAGGGGAAACTTAGGACTACACATATCCTTGCCATCAGGAAAGACTGTACGTGCGGGCGACCCTCTCCGGGCGCGTCGCGTTTGCGTAACCGCCTTCTCTTAACTGCCCAGGGGATTTATGAACTTACTTTAGAAACTGAAGCACAAGAGACAAGACGCGCATTTGGGGTTCGGCTCGCTCAGGGGGCTCGACGGCATCCGGTATAGCCCAGATATAGGGACAGCAACAATATTCTTTTTCACTAACGGGGCGATCCGCGAGGCAATGGTTGTACATACGACCCCGTGTTATTGGACTATCTAAGTATCACGGAAGAAGTAGACTCTTGGCTGAGCTCTCTATTTCGTCCTGGCTGTGGACCAAGGAGTATGACTTGACAGCCAAAAGCTACGCACGCTACAGCCAGTTCTGTCAATTCGATAAAGACACGGAGAGCGTTAACATGCTGAAGTCGGCAAGGCACGCGCAGGAGTTCGAGGAATACGCTATGGACGAGGCCGTTGGGCACTAATACGAACACGTTAAGATGGAACTACGATGTTAAGGAGCATGGTTAGTATAACATCTACGAGCCGAGCGATATAATCTCAGCGGACTATGCCAGTATAGTGCAATGGACCGGTCATTATCAGAAAAAACCGCACAAGAAAGCGGCGTGACTCTAAGTATGAGCTGAAGTGAGGCTGGGTTGGATACTGCCCCTCTGCCGGAGTTTGGTCCGACATCGGTTCGTTCTGGTCATGTGGCTCCCCGTATCGCCAGAGTAGTCCTGTCGCAGACGGAACCGGGACCAGAGGATTAGTTTTCCTAGGTCGATTGTAGATCGATAGATCACAACGGAAGGTGCCAACTTCTGCGATTCACATTGGTTGGAAGTTGGAAGTCCATGTTAAGTCTTTGGTACCCTGCGCTTTGCGCAGAGTATGAACTTGATATGTTCGGCGATCGGCAGTAGAATGTATCTGTAGGCCGTCGACCCGCCACCGTTCCATCTGGAGAGGTAGGTTTTCGTCACTCGTTTATAGAGTACTGCATTGGAACTTGACACGAGGGGAAGAATACTACCGTAATCATAATTTCACCCCTCATCCAAGAAATCCCCGGTTTGCAACACTATGGGCTCTTGAAAACCATGAAGCAGCCTAAGTTTGGAGTGGGAAGTCCCATATCTACAGGTACGGCATTGCAAGTGTAGATGCTTATAGCGCTGGTAATTGACGGACAGACATAGACTCATTTTACGCCTTGATATGCCCATGAGGTCCACCCGACTGACTGGGGAGAGAAGCAGAAAATACGTATTCGGTGCGTAGATAGAGGGATGTACATTGCCTTAGGGACACCTTGGTTATCTGTACGTAGCCCAGCTGTCATACACAGTACATGGAGCGAACAATTACTCAGGGTAGCCCAGGAACGAGGGGGCATATATGTAGGGTCAAGGTCGAGCAGTTTCCTAATACTGTGGAATATTCTAAGAGCCGCCTCGGCTGATCAGGGCGTAATCGGGCACGTTGAGTCGGGCAGAAGAGGATGTCGTAAAGCAGCTTTTAAACTCGTGGAGGTACTGGGACCCTAACAAGTTAGCCTGGCAATTCAATGCTGTCCATGACTAGTCTCTGGGTATACGATTGAGGGATGAGTACACCTCAACGACCGACAAGTCTTCTTGACACGCAATCTCTCCCTAAGCGGCTTACAAGGATAAGCGCCACTGTAATACTACGAGACCGTTCCAGAAAGTAGATACACGAAAGAAATGAGGAGTGGGCATTCTGGAGCCTAACCCGGATGCAGGATACGGCTGGTCGACTTCTTAAGTCTATCGGTGCTGATCAATCTGAACAAGAATTATAAAGTTCGATCGTAGGAATAAAAAATCCGGTAGCAAGTCCTCACAGCCACCTCCTGGGAAGTAGCTGATGATGCCACGTAGGACGGTTCTTGCAACTACTTGTAGAGCCACACGTAGGATTATCATGAACCGGGTGCTTAGCTTCAGTATGATATTAAGAGTGAGAGTCGGTTAGAACCCATCTTGGTGCCCCGCCCCTCTAGTGAGAAGATGCGATTTGGTCGCAATTTTCAAAACTGGGCTTAGCGGTCAAGTGTCACATATGAACTCTTCACGCACGGGGAGATCAATCCGAGCTCATATTCTACTAGCAGACGACCAGATTACGTCGGGTGGCGAGATGACATTCATAGATACAACATGATTTGGCAATGCAGCATACATTTGTATCTGATCAGCTTACCTTAAGAATGGGTCGGCTCATTGATAATAGATGATGGCTTACTTGTTGGTAGGCATAAATACGCATTGTTTAGAAGTGCAAGAAATGTGGACTAGCGAGGAAAGCTGAATATGTCCCCTAAAGATCGGATAACACGTACCAGCAGCAGATATGGAATAAGTGCCATCGCTGCCGGTACTGTATACGGTTAATCCGTTGGCAAAAGGGCAAGTGCGTAAGCTGCGCCCAACTAATGCGGTACGGAGCCTTTCAGGATGCAAAATTCTCTTTTCCATGTTATTAAATATGCTCAATGCCCGCTTGGGACGTGATGGTAGGATTGTCATTGAGGAATTGGTCTCGAGTGATTCTCTCGGCCTCCACGATCATGGTCGGCGTACAGCTACGCAAAGTAAACATCTGTCTCTACCTTGCTCGCTCGGCTTTCCAGGTAAGCTAACGGCCAAATTAATTTGCGTAATCCAAAATCGGGGGGGGAATTGGCGACGCCCCATAATCGGGTTATAATCAATTCGGTGTGGGATTCGCGGTACGAGACACTGATGTTCCAAAGAGGTACCGCACCAGCTGGCTTGCGCGTAGGTCTTCGCACTCACTGTCAGTGAGCCGCATAAGATTAGCAATATGCGCTGCAGGGAATTTAAGAGCTGATCTTCACAGCCAGTGCCACTGTCGTATAAGATATCGGTCGTCAAAGGTAAGCCCTAAGAAGGCTAATATGATAAATAGTCAACCATTGAGTAACGTATACACTACATCCCAGCATACGGATTATGGAACACTCTTACGTCATTATTTCCGTGGACCTCACCGGCTTAAGCAAGAACAGTACATATGGGAGTTGAAGACGACAGCCAGATAAGACGCGAAAACTGACGTTGAATGCGCCACCCAGATCGAACTCCAACACATTCGAATGTTGGCGGCAATGACTGGCTAGATAATCCGAGGTTTACGAATCTTAGGGATCCTAGCGTCACACTGGGGGTCGTACGCGATGCTCCGGTGAGCAACAATAGTGCTAAACACATACATAATTCGGTTTTAATATCTTACCGTCCTAGAGTTTTGCTTCAAAGCGTGAGCATAGATTCATTCCCCAGACCAATCCAAATAAATTGTTGAATTCGACACTTGCTTTGAAC
Source organism: Callorhinchus milii (assembly GCF_018977255.1). Classification (NCBI taxonomy): domain Eukaryota; kingdom Metazoa; phylum Chordata; class Chondrichthyes; order Chimaeriformes; family Callorhinchidae; genus Callorhinchus; species Callorhinchus milii. Next base: position 69,724 of record NW_024704867.1, read on the forward strand.
TCTATTTTAGATTACCATGAGCTGAGTTTCTGGTAAGAGGGGATAGTTCACTTTGGGAGTAAAGTTCGACGCTGCAAGGCACGGTTGTCATAATTTCGTGCTGGACTAGCCACGTGTCCCGTTCCATAGGAAATCTCGCACTGACAGTAGCACAGCAAACTTCCCGTCCTCCCTTAAGCTGCGTGTTAATGTAACCATTCAGCACTATTCTGCGCGAGTATATGAACAACTGGGTATCTTCCAACAGGCCCACTCCAGTTCGACTGCGAGACAGCCTGCGCGGAACGCAGACCAGCGGCTAACTGTACAAAAATACAATCCTGTTGCCCGGAAGCGAGGGTACGTTACTGCTAAGTGCTAGGGGATTAACTCAGGTATTCATTAATTTCCTCCCATGATCCCAATGGCAAAAAGTCCACGTCAACCGAGTCGGGGCATCTATTGAGGATCTTACTCAGTGGATTAAGCGGCGATGGTCAAAACAACGGCTTTGAAGCAACTATGTTCAGACCTGGACTAAACAATATACAGGTAGTGCTCACTTCGGCTTTAGGTATTTATTGGGTTAGGACTTGCCATCACGCAAAGTGTATCAATATCAGACAGCATTGACAATGACACTACATAGTGCGCGGACATAAATAGAGCTCAAAGCACGAATTCCCTTTCTCGCGTAGACAGAGTATTTCTTCCAAGTTTCAGCCAATCAACTTCGCGTTTTAGCTGATTATGTAACCTGTTGGCAATTCAGCCTACCGCGCAAGGAGGTCGCTATAAGAATTGTGGGATGTCATGGACCAAGCGAGCACGAGGCAACCATCAGGTCGGCGGTGTAGAACCAGGGTACTCAATTATGAGCTTGCAATACTATGTCATTTTCGCCGGGCGCGGGACAACTTATTCGTGAGCGCCGGGCTGTCGGCGTGTGCAGCCTGACAGAAATTTTGCAGGAACGTTCTGTTTGTAGTGTTCTGTATTATTCAACCCTCTTGCTGCGTTCAAAGAATACAAGGGATTGCTCGAAGGTATACATGGCATCCCCCGAGCGCTATGCTCAACATTCTGTGATCATGTCTGTCAATGGCCTCGACCAGATAGAAGACAAGTTTACGCCCCACCAACTGGGGTACATGTTACGTTGTCCAGACCATCCGCGGTGCCTGGGCAGAGGGACCACACGATCGGCAGCTGACGGAGCGTCTATACTCTGAGGCTGACGGCCGGAAAGCTGCAAGGCTGACAGGATGCAACCCAGAGTTGGAATGACATGGACACCAACCGCTGTTGAGACTCGGTTCGCACATAAATGAGCCCCCTATATATTCGGTCTGTAAATGCATAACGCGACAAGCCCACGGGTAAAGAGGCAGCGCGGTGTATAGGGAAGTCCTCCTCCAACTGATGATGTACATGCTTGTACAGCCTACGATACGGTTAAGTCCGTGGCATTCGACTTAGCGACAATCTACGAGTTGCCAAGCGACCGATGTATAGAAGAGCAAAGTCCTCCGCAGTTTCGGGTGGGCGTGACACCTGCCGTCACGAGTGCAGTGCTGGCAGGGATATCTTCGTTTGACTTAACAGTATAGCTCTACTGATATTCGCCTGCTTAACCCCACGGCCTCCCACCACGTACTAATCTAATTCCTATCTGGAGACCAAACATGTTACTACGAGCCTTGCATACCTGACCCAAAAGCTAGAACGCCGGATGTAGTACACAGATATGAGGGGCGGTTTGCTATTGATTTCCAACTGCAGCCGCACGAATATATTAGTCCCTGTTGTGAAGAGACCATTATGCTGAGCCCCTGCGCACTGGGTACAAGTCCGTGTCCGGTTTCCAAAAAAATGAAACGAATGCAGCGCGAGTGAATACGGGACTATTATAACGTAGCTGTTATATGGGGAATTCGTGAGTGCACGAACAGACATATTCTTTCGTAGGACTAAGAAGCTTAACCTGTCTGCCAGGCCGCCGGATACCACGTCGTGCGAGGGCCTTGGGACTCGTACCCGTTCGTAAATCCTCTCATGCCCGTGTCAAGCCACATCGAAACCACCAAACTCTGCAATTAAATTTCGCATTCGGGGCATGCTCCGCTCACTGGGTTAGAGCACAACTTCCGCTAAAACAAATTGAACTAGCAGAGAAGCATCCGAAACTTGAGTGAGCCGGGAGCACTAATTCGCGATGGTTGTCATGGCACTCCTGCCTATCCAATTACTTAGGGTGCATGCACGAGCATTTCAGGCAACGAAACAACGCCCGGTTCATGATGCCTAAGGGGTGGCGGTCCTGGCATTGAATTAAATAAGTAATGCGGCGCTGCGCCACTAGTATCGATTCAAAGCACGCAATTCGCATTTATTGAGGGAGTGGCCCAGAGCGACCCTACTTCAGACACTGTTCCGCGGCAGAATGATCTGTGTCTGGCTACCATCATCGGATCGTATCTAGAGTGCTGTGACGATATGATGTATATAATGAGAAAGTAGAACAAGCCTAAGACATGTAGCGGATCTGTCTATCCTGGCATTGTTACAGAATAGTTCCGCGTTTTAGGATATTTGATCCGTGCCGTTGAATAGAACCAGTCAGAGCAACGAAATTTCGGGACGCGAACGTTCGGGAATGTAGATACTTCAATCGGAACATCAGGAGAGGGTGTCGTGCGGCCTATACGCCTGGTAGGAAAGAGGTAACAGAGTAGGAGAACCCGTGGTCAGAGTTGACACCGGGTGCCTTCAGGCGTATAGCGACTCATCAGCGGCTGAAAGGGCTCTGAGTACTGGGGCGATTGGCCCCCATCCTTCAGCTATGCGCTAGGACTTCCGAAGGTTCAGTGCTGGTGACAAGACTCTCATCGTCTCGCAACTGTTTTAGTACGTTGCTCGTCAGCTGATATCGGGACAACTCGGACTAGGCTAGGGGATCAGCAGCTAGACCAACATGAGAAGGTTGTTCAGTACGTCGTTTTATTCCATATAGATGCTGTCGTCCCGAGACCATCAATCGACCGCGCGAGAAGACGACACAACTCGAAAAACGTTAACGTGAGAAAGTGACAGACCCGATCAGGATTTGTACCATGCCTAGACACCGGGTGGGTGTGAATGATTAGGCTTGGGTGGCGGAACAGTGGTCCAGATGCCGGGGTCGTTACCGCAATACTCGTGCTCCGAAGTTCCTATCATCCATGCTACCATTGATAACCTTCCCAGAGAATCCAATCCTTTCATTATTCGGAGATGATAGTCAAGAGGAGGTGTATAAGATCTATGAAGTGTACGTGTCGTGTTCTCGCCGCAGGTCGACTTTAACCGGGCGCAATCAGCGCTGCCTGGAAAAAAATAGTTCCTTCGACCAATACAGTAATGATCTTGATTCCTTTAGACGCTTAGAAGTAGTCGGGACTTTTGAGCTTTTGACTCAATGACCGCCGGACGGCTTTAGAGAGGATTTAAAACATTGTGAAGTTGGATGTAAGTGGGGCCAGGCTCGGGACGCCTGATTCGGAACCCTGTAGAGGCCCTAGTCTGGAGAGTCCGGACGCCTGTATGGGGAAGGTTTTTGGAGATAGTACATCTAGTACTGGACGGCATTTACAAGTGAAGTGATAATGTGCGACGACCTATGTTAATAAACCGAGGCGAGCAGCTGTCACGACGCACACGGTAGACACAATGATTTGTCATACTTACTATAGCATACGCATTGGGATCAATGGTGGATTTGTTAAGTTCTTGTGGGTGTCGTTGGGAGACTGTACTATCGCTGTGAGCAACTCGTCAGGTGGTAGACATGTAGACGGTAATTAAGTTTGTGAACGGGTGTTCCGACACGTAGGCAATGGAGTATCTGGCCCATGCCCCAGACTCCTCATGTCCACGTTGACCCTCATAGCTGCGCGTGTCGTATTGAGCTGGAATTCTGGACCGGATGGAGCTTGCTCTGAAGGAGCAGTAGGTACGTCGTCTCGGGGACGCGCTGGCCGGTGTATGCCCAAGGCTGTGCGCCATTGCTTTGGATTGATCCTGCATGCGGTCGTAACAGTCTGTTCTCGGGCCAAGTTGCATCTTACCCAACTAGTGGCAGGAGTTATACAGAAAACAACATGGTGTTCATCTCTTCTATCTTCGAGTACCTTAGTGACATTTGCTGTAGTTTCCTCTTTTTGCTGGAATTAGAATCCACTCAAATGTGTAACAGTTGCAACAACTTCTACATCTCTGTCCACTGTGCCAGATGTGCATCGCACTTTATCCGTCAGGGACGGGCGTGGTGCGAATGAAACGTTGATGATACGGGGTAGCTATGTCTTGTGTTGTTGCATAACCTTTATCAGGATGCGAAACAGCCGACGGAGTGATGAGATAGTGCTGATCTCGACTTTCCCCTATCGGGTCTGTAGTGCTCTTCGTTTTCTCCCGTAGCTGTATGAGTCGGTATCGCGGAGGAGCTTTGCTCGACAAGTAAAAAACGATTATAACGGGTAATCCGTCCACCTTCTCCCTCCCTAAATGGAGGCCTTGAAGTTGACTGGTGAGTTCGAGAATTCGACAGGCTAGGCACAAACCGGTGCCTCTGATATAAGACGACGATAGATCCGTATGCGGTACCGCGGAGCGTGCTTACTATATGCGGTCGCGAATCAGAACATATTTCTTCGCGGCTAGAATTTGAGGCGCGGACTGTTCAACCGTCCGGATCTCAACGCCGGTCATGCTGCCTCAGGACCACTCTCATAGTATACTAAGCCTCACCTTACGTAGCGGGCGGTCCGACCAGAGCTTTAAGGCGCACATCGAAAAACCTCCCTAACATTAGAGCGCATGTGATCACCGCCCTGGAGGCGCTGTCGACGGCTTTCGTCAAGGTCCCTGCTCAAGTGAACCCACGTCCATTAGGACTTGGAGTTCCGCTTCAATCAAATTGCCTTTGACAGATACGTCAGCAGAGGCACCCTTTTGTTGGGTACGCTTAAGAGCTGGATGAGCCTTTGAAAGAAACTAGCGACACTCATACAAAAGGCGGAGATCTCCTCTTCTAGACACCTTCACTGCCGATGCGTTTTTCGCATCAAGCAAGCTGGACTTGGTGTGTTGTGATGCCTGAGTAGCGTAACCTACGTTCGGTTGCAAAGGTGCGATGTAATAATGTACCGGTGTGGGCCGTCTAGGTCACTGGTGGTGGCGATTTCTTCGTCCGTCGGATGTGGAGAGTACGCCGCAAACGAACCGTCCGGAAGTCTCTTGGGTCCAGCTCTAAATCCACGTTATCTTTCCGTCAAGTTGGGTCTGAGTCATCTGAGTAGTCTGAAGAACTAGACGCCATATTGACTTGGGGTGTGTGGAGTCGGGCTTGTGGCGACAGTTTCCCGGCTAGACGTAGCTAAAGTCAGGGTGGTGAGAGTAATTTATGAACCACATTCGCAGATGAAGTACCGACTATGGAGGATCCATATTGTCCGTTTAGCCCCCCGATCCTGGCGCTCATTTGGAACCCCATCTGTCCGCATAGCTGATGTTCGCATCTCTAGACCCAACGATCAGCTCCCATAATGGTACAGGTCCCGGACTTGTGCCAAGACGGAATCATGGTACGGCGGAACACGATACTTAGGGTCAGCTCAAATAATACTATCAGCGCCTTGCGGTTCCGTCTGATGGATCAAGGGGGCTCACGAATCGTTGCCGGTATGGGCAATTTCGCGTCATCATTGGTGCCATTAATAGTCTCGCGCACAGATTTCCCTAGGCCGAGATTCCAATACGTAGGGCAAGAGGAGCATGACGGTTTAGCAACCCCAACGTAAGGTCTTAGGTCCGCCTCGGTCCTGCGAACTCAATACGTTAGACTTAGGATAAGCGGAAATGCAGACAGTCCACTTTACGCTCTACGGGCTAGGGAATTAGCGAACGCAGTTGCAGCCACCTCGTGGGGAAAACCACTCTAAGACATACGTACCCCGGCAGGGGAAAAGGTGATGGCCAGGGTCGCGCAGGGCTCGCAGGTACAACTATACTCGACCGAGCCAGTTGTATTCTGGCAAGCAAACCCCCATTGAGAGAGACGGCCTACACAAGCCCTTGCGAACATTCCAAGTGCCTTTGTGTTACGGACGGCATATTATCTCGGTTCATGACACCTTGGCTATAGAACCATTGTGGGCTTGGCGGTAAAGAAGCGCGGTGCACCAACAGGTGATAGTGCTCACAGTCCCAAAACTACTCGCTAGTACATGGATACTGTCAGTTACGTTCATTAGTCTCGAGTAACCCACGTCCCTCAACAGGATAAGTTCTCTCGAGCATTGTCGCGGACTTTTGGATCCGGTCTATAACGCGATAGCAGAAAAGAGTGATGATCGCCTTCTATCTGGGGTAGGTCTTTCAACAGCCAGCGTACTTGCGATAACGCGTAGCGTCAGGAATAGGGGTTCCTACATTACGGTGATGGGGATATTTTCCCAACGAGCCCCAAATAGCGGCGATTTTATAGCGCTGCGTGGATCTTGGGGTAGGGAGTGGGACGATCGTTCTCGTTCCATACCGGGTGTCTACGATTAGACAAAGCACTTCAATAAGTGCTTAATTGGCACAAACCTGGAGAGAGTTAGGAGCCGGGTCAGGCATTTAAGAGAATAAACTTTCGACGCCTGGTAATAGGTAAGCAACGAGCATCTTTTTCGAGTTCCTAGAGATTATGAGTACGGGGAAGATCCGGCCCTCAAGTTTCATCCGCTTGGATACCAAGTAGGCATGTTTCCAGCTGTCTCTGTACTAGACGTAATCGCCCAGCACGGGAGCGTCTGTAGTACTATTAGTATTGACAAGCACTTAACTGCAACAGAAGAACTTGACTCCCAAACGCGTTTCCAGATGCTCACAGTCAGTTACCACAAACGTCATAAAAATACTTACATAGATGATCCCTTCCGGTTGGACCCCCCGCAAACGTAGGCTTGGGCCTTCGTTGAAGCTGCGGAATCGCTACTACACTCGTGGATCGTCGCATACGCCATTCGGAGAAACATGCTGGGGGAACTCTTGTTGAATTGCTTGTAGAGACGAACGCATATTGCGGACCCACCGACAGGGACGCAACCTAGATCGTACCCATTATACCTGCTTCTTGGGACAACTTTGGTACGGCCCTCCACACTAAATGACGCCATTCCTGAAAGGCATCGAGCTTTAGGATACCTGGCTACTAACCACAATAGGGTTTCGCCACATCCGCGGTTATAGAAAGGATCACGTGGCTTAGATGTGTCGATCACAAGGCCCGCAAGGAGATCGCCTACACACCAAAACCAAACGTCATGAGAGTATTAGCGGGTCACGTCGGAATTGGAGTCGCGGCGCATGGCTTCACTAAAAAACATAACAATTTGTAGATGCGCGCAGCATAAACTATCACGGATTACGCCACTTGCCGTGGGTCGGAAACTGCCGGCTCTGATCTTGTGGCTTGAACACACACATATTGGGGAGACATACCGGGACCCCGTGTATACACAGCAGGGAGAAGGCATATCCCGGATTGAAATAACCCGTAACTACAGCACCTACTAAAGCGGGTGAACACTATGCTGTGGGGAGAGAATCAGCGGCTCAGCCAGACTGGCGTGCACGACAGTATCGTATTTTGGACCTCTTGACATCTACTCATATAAGCGCGGTTTCAGTCCGCCTATGCGGTTAGTACCTTCGAGAGACCACCTTGACTCGATACCTAAGGTACTTAAGAGCACCACGCACACGATCGTATTGCAGGCGGGCTGTGTACGGGCTGTTACTATTGTCACAGGTCTAATCTGCTACGACCTTGCCGGTTCGAGCGTCCAATAAGTAAATCGTGGTAACATTTACTAGGCTACCAATTACCGGCCACGGAATGACAAAGGGAGCAAAAGAAAGGTGGGAGAAATGGCCAGCTGCCGGAGAAAATCAAAGCGCTGTATCCGTATCGATGGATAGAAATACATCGATGCAGCGGCAGGATGTTACCTCCTGGTTAATAGAGCGCTACGGGGTCGTTCGCGGTGAGTCGCGAATTCTGAGCAACTCCAGGCTGGTTGATGTTAGAGCGTGAAAATGCATTAGAAGCGAGAAAAATACATTGTGACATTGACTAATTACGAGCGTTTCGTACCAGTCGGTTACTTTCTCAGAGTGCGGGTCAGAGTGAAGGGTAGCATGATATTGTTCATGAGGAGACTAGACTATACATGCTAAACACGCCTCCGAGCCAGGTATCCGATGGTTGGCGGTACAATGACGACCCGAAGACCGGCAGATCGTGAATGTCGTGTTTCTACGCTGAAAACGAATCAGGCCAATATCCTTATTGGTGACCTAGTGAATTGGGCATTGGACGGACTTCCAAAGGACTGTCCGCAGAGCGAACGAAGTTCGGAATTTTCCGGAGAAGCTGACTGCTCTCGTGCTCACTCTTGCAATCAATTTGCCCCAGGTGGCCAGTATTTGCTGAGGGTGGTCATAATAGTGATTCCTCGTTCAGCCTACACGTCTCCTCCCGTCTTGTCGCGGGGCGGATCCATGGGTTCGAATAAGTTTCCAAAGAACCACTGAATAAAACTCTTCCGACCTAAACATGCAAAAGAGATTCTAGAATGTGCAGTCCGCTATCTGCAGTGTGTGTTATAGTTCTACGTCAATCAGTCTCCTCCGACACTCTGGAGTGAGGATGCGATCACTTTTTCGGTCGGTCCAAACGAAACGTGCGGATTCTTAATGGGACAGCTGGCCCTAACCGTCGAGAGCTCAATGCAGAAGGTATGGAAGTGCGTAAACCCCGATGGCTGGATTTGATGGCACAAGATGCTACGACCCTTAGAGACTTGGCCCCTAATATGTGATATCCACGAATTTTCGACTGTCGTACGCCCAGCGGTCCGAGTAGAGGGATGCGCCATTTTTTAAAGAATGTGCGCTGAAACGAATTACATCCGTGCGGGGAGCCAAGAGAGCAGCCTCTAGGGACTGGAACGCGGTATACTGCTCTAATCCTCCACTCTGTGTGGAATGCTGGCTTTCATTCAATCAACGAAGCAATTATCCGCTATGTTGCGCATAGAGATAGTCTGACATATAGGAATATATTCCTTTATTTCCCGCCTAACAGTGGAATGACTCAATCTAGTACGAGTTCTTGCTTTTAAACCTACTAGGAAGAGGCCATAGATACCGTCGGATTACTCTTACACGACTCCCACTACTCCACGGCGTTACAGTGCACCTGTTGGTTGATGGGTAATTGAGTCTAGCTGCCTGATGTGACATATATAATGCATTATATCTAGCAGAGTCGATAACTACGCTATAACCAATCTCGTGAGATTAGACCATCGATAACCTGCCAAAATTTTGATGCAGCACCGGGTCTATGCAGATAAATTTGTTATACCAGGAGAGCACTGCGGCGTATCTCGAATCGGCTATCGGGCTTCTACCCCTTTTAGGACCAAGAGGCGCGACTTTCTGGCTAAGCCGGAGCCACTCCTTCGCTACGGGCCCGAAATCTGGAGCTTGCGCCGCGTTAGTATGACCTGTGTAATCGTCGGCCCTAGTCCCTCAGTTCCTATCCTTATATTGGCTGGCTAATCGATTTCCTCCATCTTTCGAGCTCGGCGAAGTGGTGACCAAGGACAACTTCTAGCGCGTCGGCTGTTATATGTAAATCGGCAGACTGGTTCTTCAATCAGTGTAATACTCCCCGGTGCGCTGGGCAAGGCACCTGGCGGCCTGATAGTACACGTGATTGCGAGTCATATAGAAATACTTCTTGCCGACGCTGCCTTCGCGTATTCGGTTGCGATTTCCTGACTGACACCAGGGAGGCGGTGCGCTCTTTACCGGAACTACTTCCTTACGAGAGAAGGGATTCGATCTCCGTCTACCCTGTGAATGAGGTTATGACTTCAATTTAATAACCATAAAGAATGTCGCCATCGTTGTGTGTTAGAAATCAAGGATGTTAAAAATACGTGGCGTACTTCAACATGGGCTCTGCACACCTGAGCTCGACTTCGGTAGAGAGTGGCGGTTAATCTTTGCGGTGTCATGGACTGTGCGCCAAAAAGGGGTACTCGTACAGAACAATAGTGGAGGTGGCTTCCACTAGGACTGTGCTCCATACCCTTGCTGTGTACGGCAGGATGTTGGACGTGGGTGGTGCAGCAGGATGCTGTCAATATATTGAACGTTTATATACAGACAGGCGCCCATCAATGAACGCGACCTCACGCCACAGTGTTTATTGGATCGCGGATGGACCAGTATTGATTGACACAGGGGGTCTGCCCCCTTCATATTCCTGCGTGCTTTCTGAGTAGGATAACGCGAAGTTTTCAAAGATACCAGTAGTTTGTGCCTTTATTCCAATAACACCCTTGCTTGATGCAGCTAATACTAAACGATCATTCGGTAGCGACTAAACTCCAGGCACCTGACAAGTAAGTCAATCTTTTACCTGGTATAACAGAGGATCTTGGCGGTCTGGCCATTCGTAGAACCGAAACTCGTCATATGGGGGAACAATTCGTCTATTATGACAATTTGCGAACGTTAGACTATATCAGCGAGTACTGGGGGTCAAGGTAGCGTACGCGTACATGATGACATACCTCTCCATTACGTGCTAATACTGTGTTCGAGGCAGATCAAGCGCGATTCGAGCAAGTCTAAATAAGAGTGAAAGGCTATTATGAGGGGACAGACTCCGAGCGCCATAATATCGTGCGCTACCGCGCTTCTTAGCGCTGATCGTTCCCTTACGGCCTCGACAATCCGTTTTGGTAGAAGATCGCCACGGTGGTTTGCACACTTAGTGCATCTGTATGGGTTAGGGCTTCCGTCTATCCCGGACAGACTGACTGAAAATTCCCAGTATTGCGGGGTACGAGTCTGCGGTGATCCCCTAGAATTAACCTCTAATACGGCGGAGGCACCCCGTCCACTCATATCCGTCGGGACGAGTTTCTTCACGTCGGGAGCTGGCGTACGACAGACTGGAATAGTTCAGTGACAAACTGTGAACCTCCCAACGAATGTGTAGTACCGGGCATGTGGCTGTCGTACCTTACAGGACTACTGGAGTCTCTGAACTCGTATCGTTCCGCACGGGGCGGATAGCGGGCCAAGTGGACATAAGCTTGTAACACAAGCTCAAGCATGATGACCAGATTGATTGTATTGCTGGGTACAGTGTGTATGAGGCTCGTAGCATGATCTGAAGTAGACCAGCGAGTATAACTGGTAAGTTACGGACGGGTGGCTCGCAAGTAGCTTGATACGAAACAGTGCTGCTTGAGTGCCGCGGGCATAGTTGGGCAAGAGACGCTAGAATGCTAACATCGTGAAAAACACACCGTCGCCTATCTTTGGTAGTACGATACGACGGAGTACCGACAAGATAAACAAGGATGTAAGCTTCAAGGGGCAGTCTGCTGGAATCGGATTAAGATTACGTTTTAAATCTCTAACCAGTCGATTAACAGTGCATGCCCTCAGGCGCTCATTCGCACGTTACGGGCGGCTTCCTAAGGTTGACTAGTCTCGTTCCGGCCCACGTCTAGCTACGTACAACACATGAGAAAGGTAACTCGGTGAAGGGACCCTAGCCCTAAAATGGTAGTCCAGACCTGTATTCAAGTGGATGGCATGTCGGCGCTTGGATTGTTCGACGAGACTTCTCTGGGTAGGTGTCGGTCAGATATCCGCGTTCATGTAGAGGCAGTTGGGAAATGGCATTGGGTTAACCCAGCGATTGCGCGGATTTTTGCATTTGTCAGAAAAAGATTGTTAATATAACACATATAGCATGAGAAGCTTTTGAGCGAATAAAAGTTGCATCATGGCCGCTAGACCGAATAATGACTCCGAATCAACTAGAAGTACATCTGACTAAGCCTTTTTCAGCGGAGCCTGGCTAGTGAGGCACATCACTTAAAAATACAGAAACTGGGGTACTGGAAAAGAACTTGTTACCGGTAGCGCTGGCTGGTGAACTGTTTCGTTCTACTAGATAGCTCGAATGCGGGGCCCCGTCATGTTTCCATTTAGGCGCCAAGAAGACGGCAAAACACCGGTGCGCAGAATATAGGTGAGACGCCTCGATGTCGACAGCTTTGACGCTCCATTATAGTTAACGTTTTTAGAGAACTTCCTGCGAGTGGTTGTTTTTTGGACCTCAGATGCCTGGTGTCCCGCACCGTGCCGTGAACACTAGCGGACTACATTCAGGCAGCTGGCGGCCTCCGTGTGACGTAAAGCTGCCAAAATTTACTACAACATTACCTGCCGGCGGTCGTCGTGAAAAGGCTGTTTACAATTCATCTAGGAATAGCTAACCTTCGGGTTATAAGAGTAACGAGGGACAAGGAGGTCTACACGGGAAATAAGAGCAAACTGTATATCAGACAATGGTAGGCTGTAACCGTCCAGACGACCTTCAGTAGCGCTTCCAGGCCGGGTGATGGGTGCTTGGATTTAGTTGGTGATCGGCTTGCGCTAATTCGGAGGCTTGACCTTGGATTTTTAAGGGAAACCGTGGCACCGGGGCGGAACGAGGTTGGGTTAACAGTTGTAGTGTACGTCTTGGACTACATCAACGCGAGGAAGCCAATGTGGATCCGAGACCCGAGTTTATGGTGTCTTAGAATACAGCCAAATGGTGCATCGGTCTCGCCTGTGGGATACTATTGATACTAGTAAGCTCTAGACTTTCATGCATCAACCAGCTGGCAACAGCGGCTTGAGCTCAGCGAGTCTTCCGAAGTGAATAGTTGTGGGAGAACACGCTGCATTTTTTTGTGTAGCTAGACATTTGTGATGCCAACGGCGTACTAAAAGCAGTTGCTCTCGTGCAATAAGGAAGCAAATGTAAGCCTCCGTCTTAGACCTAGGCCGTACGACAATCATTAAGCAGGGTCAGACGTCCGAATTCCCTATCCATTTTTTCGAGAGATGGATTTTGATGGGCTGTATTCGGACTAGCGTATTTGGGGGATAGGCTCGACACCGGGCTAGTGGGGGGGAAGGCAAGCGATACTTCTCTTGACGATTGCATTACTTTTAAGCGAGTCTGCACTGTTAATCGACTTTTCCGAGTGAAAAACGGAAACATCTGCAGAGCGACCCCGTAAGCTAGACCCATTCGGGAATCGGGTTACACTGGTATCGTATCGACTACGACATGTATACGTAGGTGCCTATAACGCCATCCATGAGAGCGCAGAGCGCAGAATTTTCTCTATTGAAGTGTACTTGTAGATGTTCCCTGGCGATAGAACCCACTATCTCCATGGGTACCATAGGAAAGGCTCGGATTCTACCAGCGGATACGCTCATGTCATTTAGAGCAACCATTTGTAAACCGGAGTATAATTGCAAAAACAAGCCGGCAAGACGCTACTGGTATTAACACAACCGACGAGACGTGAGCTAAGTTGAGTATTTTTTTTCGGAGGGACTGTGAGACCACCGATGGACGAGGAGATTACGTCGCGATATTTGAGTCTCAGGAAGGTAGTGTAAACGACGTTGAGCGTGACGGACGGGTCAATCATTCCAACCAATTCTCTAAGTAAACTTTGTGAAAGAGACTTCATCGCTAACCCCATCTCAGGAATTAACTAGGTGAAATACCAATTAATCGCTTGATTTAGGTGCTAAGGAGTTCATTCCGCATAGGTCCACCACCCCTTTATATTTGTAATATATCACAACAAAGTGCTAAGTCGGCTACTAAACATACAGGAAGCTCGCTGAAAGTCACCGTCAGGCGGGTGTTTACCCTTCGAGCCATTGCACGAGAGTACATTGGAACTAGGAGGTTAAGCTTCCTAAGCGAACTGAACCTCGTGGCTTAATCTGACTACGAGATGGAGTACCTTTGGTTTCGTCGGAAAAAAACGTGGTTGGCAAGACGCGGGTTTGTGCCTTGACGACACGCTGAGAGCTGAACCATGCCATTCATAGGCAGGCGTGCAACCCTACAGCACAGATGAAACAATGATAGGCGCTCCTACCTAACCTGTAGACCACAAATCCAGGATAGGCAAAGGGGTTCGAAAACTTAAATTACTGTCGGTTGTTAATCAACTGTAAAAGAAGATGTCGAGTGAATTTTTACCAATACCGAGAGTGCCTTTCTAGCAATGTTTTCTGTATGGTAACCGGTACCCCAAGCAGCCAGATCTTTTTTACCACATTGTCTCCACAAAATGCGCGTGGCTACTAATTCTACCGACACTCAGGCTTCTAATTTCGCCGCACAGGGAAGACTACTTAACGAGTGCACCTAGAGCGTTCACCTTCGTAGTTGAGGATGGAATTATTTTGCGCTCGCTGCGCGACGGATGTAAGTCCACAAGACAGATACCTAACAGATGTGGCGGTGAGTACTAGGTATGGTTTATAGATCGTTCGGAGTCTAAGGCAAGTGCTCCATAGAACAGCGGTAGACGGTTGTGTACCGAGGCTTTATATGTTAGGCATTGGAGGTGTTATAAGTTATGATGTCCCGTTGGGTACCCAGTGCGATCTTGCTATTCGGGTAATGACGAGTACCCGGACTATCATATCTCAATCTGCGACGGAACAAAACTGTCCCTAAGCTGACCGGATTATGGGAAGCACGGCTGGGAGCAATCTGACGCCTACGGCTCTAATACGGCACACGCACGAACGGTAATTACATGCGCACAGTTCTACCTTTCTGCAATGCGGAAATCTGGTTTGCCCTGCGGCAATTACGCTAATGCCTGGCGAGATATGATGTCTCGGTCCGCGGCAATGGCCATCTCTTAACATAAACCAGGGAACATGATCACGGCTTAGGCAAATAAATACAGGTTCTGCCGTAAAAACGAATACAGCTAAATAATTCCTCCATGAGGATTTCTACCTAAGGGTGTATAGAGACGCATTGAGGTATAAGTCAGAACATTTAACACACGATTGAATACCTGCCACCCTGTTAGTCGATCACTACGGTTCGTCAGGATAACAGGAACAATATCAGTATATCCATGCGAAGACATAGCAGACCAAATAAGATAGAGACTTCGACGCAGCTACACCTAGGTCCGCCGCATATTAGCAACCTCCCGACTCGCTGGCAGATTACTAAGAGCTAGGCAAAATGTTGCTTAAGCTCAGCAGTGGAAGAGCAGGTTTTTACTTGGGTTTATGGGTGCGTGAAACCCCTAGGTTAATTGCGTAAGGACCCTAATTATTTACACATCTCGTATTTTATTAGCGGGACACGCAATGGAGACATTATAGATCATCAGAGGACAGCCGTAACGGGGGGGGAGAATTAGGGTTTCGTCTAGTCTTTATGATTCAGAAGAAATCTTCCTTAGGGCCTACTGAGCAGTAGATTGAACAACCCTATTTATCGTACGTATCCGCATTGTTTAGGTTGCAGTAATGTGGCACGTACCAGTCCGCCGGACGTGGGCTCGCGCTGTAAGATAGCAGTGCCCTCGATAGGTTCACATATAACCGCGGAATGAGGGGCCTTATGAGAGCCAGGAGATCGTAGATGCAAGGGCGCACGGCGCATGTACTTCTGATCAGGACGAACTGCATCCACTGGGGGTTATGTAGACCGACGTTAGTCCGTAGGTCTATCATGAACGTTCTGTACACCACGGCCCCCCGTCACATAAAGTGGCACGCGGTGTAGCATTCAATACCAAAGGAGGATGCATAGGCAACGATCAGAACTAATCAGATTATAGCGCGTCCACCAAATATGTTAGCCTAATAAAGTGGCAGATCAAGAGATCTGTCGGATTCCTCCTACAACCCCAGGTTGCTGTACGGTAAAACAGGGCCCGTCCTAGAATATTATGGTTTGATGCACGATGTGCACCCTGCTGAGCCGTCATTTATAAAGGACATGGGTCACGAAGTGACGCCCAGAATCGCGTATCACATCTCACCAGTGTAGGCACCGGCCTTCAATGATGGACCATGGGGTACCCGGACTGGGTACCGGACGTCAGCGGTACGCTCGCAGAACTCGTGTTTCCAGATACTCCGCAAATACCGGACGAACAGAGGTATCGAATATGTAGTCGCTCAACGGAGCCTTTAATCTCGATACTCCCACTGTAGACGGGCCGGCTGATGGGTTCAGCCTCAAGGTTTAACTGTGTCTATATCTAATGCGACCGGAGCTGTACGGAGGCTAGCCGTAAATGTAACCTTCTCACTCGTTCTTATACATGCGCCCCTTATTTATCTGGTGCGCCAGGGACTCGGCCGATCTGAGGGGACTCGGGCTTATGATAGGTTGTACGATCCTTGGCCGCCAGTACGAAGACTTACAGTGGGAATGTAGACCCTAAGACTCTTACATTACTGGTGACTGCGCAGGTGGGAACAGAGGTGGCACACCTGCCTCGACTTTGTTCCTCGAAAGATCGTCTTGTGAAACACTTACTGCAAGTCGCCACTGTGACCCCTGTCTGTAGGGCCATGTCTGGTCATTCTGTTCACAACCCCTTGTTCAAAGCGTTGCGGTCAGCGAGAAGCGTTTCCCTACCTTAGTGGCCCCACCTCTTATTGGATCTTTCCGACAGAGGGGTTGCATCAAACCAGAAACCGTAAGAATCTTACTTACGGGTCTCACTTAGTACGTGATAGACTTATCCATTTTAGTGCGGAGGCATTGGACGAGCTGTAGAAGCATCATTAAAACCCGCGATGCAACCGGACAAAAGAATAAGGGGCTGTAACGTCCTCAGTTTCGTGACAGCGGAAAGGACTGACTGGCATGACGGATGATCTTACCACTACTAGGTTAATGATGGTGAGGCCACCCCTCGAGGTGACACTAGTTCCTGTATTCTTGTGATTGCTCGCAATGGTATTTCTAGGGGTCGGCTTAATCGACCTCAATAGGATGACTACGACACATGCCAGTCGTTTCTGCAGAAGAGCCCGAGCCTGGATCAATAACATTGCATACTATTATTGGGTAAGATTTAACCATCTAATCTATATTCTGCCGAGGATGAGGGTCCCTTAGACAAGACCCGCGGACGAGGTAGCTGTAGATTCGGGGACTCACACCTATCGCCGACTGGGACTTGATCAGTGGGATAACGAGGATACGTAACTCATACATAATGAGGGGTTGAAGCTCATAAGCACAAATCTGGATGACCCAATTCTTGACGTGGAAAGGCATACCACGATATCGAGAATGGGGAGTTACTAGGTTATCAACGGTCAGGTTCCAGCCACATACCGGTGTCCCTGACCAGACACATTTAAGTTCCCGTCGGTCGCACTGACGTACGGAGCTGGTTTTCTCTAAACCTCAAAGGAAATAGCGTCCTGTTGAACGGCACCTCACTTACGAGCATTTCCATTGCCTCTCGAGGTAATACTTCATACACCTTGTTTCGACCTTTTGCAAAGGCTCAAGGACATTCGCGGAGATGACCGGCCTCAGCGTCAACAGGTAGCACACTTAAGTTTTGAGGGTTCGCATCATAGGCGGATAGGGCTCAGGCTCAGATGGACGTTCCCGAATACGGTAAGATGAAAGATCACCATGCCCATTGAACATGCTGATCCTTGATTGCTTAGGGTGTGTCATTTCTTCATCGAATTTGGCAAGTGAAGCGGCCGGGTTAGGATTATCCCGGCGGGTTATACCGTTGTCTGTCCTCGTAACCTTGACCATACCCATTCAACGCGCTGATTGTCTCAGTATACCTAATCCGAATTTCACGGTATTGAGTTTGGTCCGGTCGAAGGTGTAAGAATTGCATACATTTGTACTCATCAGTCGTCAAGTTGCAGGAAAATGCTTGATATTACAGGACTCCATGTTCGCGACACCATGGATTTTCACCGTACGTTCTTTGAAGACAGAGCTTTTCCAGTACGCGTTCGACACGTGAACGGAAAGGTTAATAAGTTACGGAAAGTTCGAATGTACTTAGTTAAGAATTAGGAGGGTAGTCTGCTGCAAGTATCCCATGGATTATTTTTCGGAAGATAGGGAACCGACTAGGAAATGTCTCGCTGGACCCCCCTTATGAGCGAAGCCATTTCGAGAGATACGCCTTTGACTATCATCCTTTCTGTTATGCTTCGAATAGGGTACCCGAGACCAGTAGAGGACAGTTGTTGCCGCACGGCATGGTCTAAGGTTTAGGTTACTACGTGAAGGCTAGAAGTCTTTGTACGCCAGAAGACGTGGTGGCCAACAGGTATGCACATACCGTGAATTCTGGGCGGGGCGAACCTCTAGATGTCACGCCAGCCTACTTCCCGTAGCTGCAGGTTACTACAGAGATGAATTGCGATTTGACAAGTAGCGGGCCCTGACAGCTGAAGTGAATTCTTACCCTACACGCGCTTCTGATATGCCCACGGGGCTGCGCAACGTCACCTAAATTGGTAATCAGCGAGCCCTCATGAACCAGCTCTGACTGTTTCACAAACTCGGTGAGGTGGTCAGAGGAGGTGTCCGCGGGCGCTTACTGTCGGTAAACCGTAGATGACCTATGTAAGCAGTTGAAGACGTCGATAGTGTAGTACAGCACCTTTGTATCTTTATGATAATATGTGCTGAGCTGTTAAACCACAATGAGTGTCATCATTTCCTGGGCCTTGGACGCCTGCAGAAGTTGATGAGTATTTCGTAGTTTAGTTTACGTTAGTTGTCTTGGTTGAACATACTTCTTACATTTAGGCAGTGCATTTGGACGTGAGCAACGTTGATACGATATCCGTCCGTGTACGTCGTTATAGGGAACACTTATGAAGGCTCGATACTTAAGCATAATTCCACGATTCGGATTATTGCACGATGAAAGCAATATAATCGCGGGCGTTACACGACTAGCTCATCCAGCACTCAGCCTACTGTAGGTATGCGTTGTGCAAAACGTATCTCCGAACCCGCCCAGACCGATCAGATTGTGATGCGGGGCCTTAATTGACCGATTTACCGGCTCCGTCTACCACTCCCGACTGTACACTATTTAGCGTTACCGGCCAGCCACCAATGTTTATCTTACATACGCTCTTCTGCATACCCATTTACTCTCCCCTATGTAAATCACGCTGC
The DNA here is from genome assembly GCF_018977255.1 of Callorhinchus milii. NCBI lineage: Eukaryota > Metazoa > Chordata > Chondrichthyes > Chimaeriformes > Callorhinchidae > Callorhinchus > Callorhinchus milii. Next base: position 88,856 of record NW_024704867.1, read on the forward strand.
TATAAATGAGCCGTAACGGGCACTCCGTCAATGAGGGCAATTTTGACTATGTCCGTGATAGGATTGAGGCTCTTGCGAGCGTTGCGGTCTAACGGCAATCTCGCCGGAGCCAGAGTACACGTAGGTGAATTAGCAATCGGCGTCGCAACGGGTCCTAACGTGGCCATAAGCCGGATCGCTTTGGACTAGGATATGTGCGGCAGCTTCGCTTGCCGAAGCTATCCACGTACCACTATCAGCGAGAATTAGACTAAACTAGGTATCTGCCAAGAAATCCGAACTGCAGGCCGCCTTGAATGTCGGGACACTGCCAAGAATTGGCAAAAACGACTTAGTTCAGTTTCAAGCAACCACTGACTTATCGGTAGCCTTGAAAGTCGGATTATATAGTCTGCGGACCTGCGGGTGGCAGTTCCAACTGATGCTACCAAGGATACTTGCTGTAGGCATTCAGGGGGCCGCACTGTTGACTTCGTGGCAACAATAATTTCACTACTATGGATGGAAGCCAGAGTGGATCCTTAAACTCAGCTGTGTGCATAGCTTAATATCAAAATTTGCTGGGTTGTAGCTAGTTAGCTATTGCACTCCTTCGTAATCAGTGGACCGTAGACGTGGTCCACTAAAGCGAGGTGAGAAGGAGCAGAAAAGTTATGTCTGAAGCGTCAGCACGCACCCCTAGATAAGCCTTGGGAGCAGAAACAGTCCTGCACAAGACCTGGTGCCTATACGACTAATTATACCATACAAAGGCTCACAGTCGGCCCTTTGAAGGGTCGTGCATCGAAGGATCTACGTTGGTCGAAGCACATGGTATGTGAACTGTCGGCGGTGGGCGAGGAGGCTATATTAAAGAGTAGGTTGGTAAAAGTCAAGGTCCGACAATTGGCACCTGTACATGATGCACTGAACCAATAGCGAACTTGTCAGGAGAAATGTAAGTATATAATAAGCTTCAGTATACAGATCTAGTACTCAGGTTACATCTCGATGTCCATAGGCCAATATGCGGGTAACATTGTTAAACTATATCCACGATGTTTTAAGAGAGCTCCGTTAGGCTATTTCGGCGGACTTAAACGCGTGAAGTAACCCCGTCCTCTGGGTGGCAGATGTGCCTGCCTTACCCGTTTGAACCGGACCCCTAAATATAACCTTATCGATTCCATGTAGCAGACCAGTAATCTGGCTGTTACGGGCTCTATGCCGCTTCTCGAAATGTTATAAACCTGCTCTATGTTAAGGACACATTTGATTTCCTTGGAACAAGAGCGCCTGGGGCCGTAATTGTAAAGAGTGACGGGGTCTCTAAATTGAGTGGCGACTAATAAGGGCTTGTCCCAACACGTTTGTAAGCGGGAGTAGGAGTATGAGACTGGCTATAGCATTTGTCGAGGTAGCCTGGGGAGGCTCGTAGAATCGATCCGCGACCATTACTGCTGAAGATCGATACATGAGGTGCCTCTGTGACTTTTAATCCATCCTGACCAACGAAGCTATTCTGTTGAACTAATCAGCCTGCATATATAACGAAACGCATATCACGTGTGATGTTTTTCACAGTTCGCGTAACCGCCAAGCAGTGCTCAGCCATTGATCAAGTAGCTTCGATGCAATATTCAGCCCAGATCTGCAGGTTATATCTACCATTCTAGAGCATACTCTGAGTAAACAGTTATAAGTTAATACCGTTGGCGGTCTTATGCCAGTACCCGTGGAAGTGACTTATCGATTCTAAAGCTAGTGCTTACATGACTCCAGGAGAAAGCCTATACATTTGGGTCCCGACCCGAGTGTACGCATTAGGAGTGCGGTGAGCTGCAGCATTAACGCGGGGGCCAGTTTGACTCTTAGGACGTGCAAAAACGCGGCCGACGGAGATCAGCTAACTTGCTAGACTGACAACCAGAGGAAGAGATACTTGTTGATCCCAAGATTCACTACGTAGAACTAGGGAGGTGCCGGTCTTAGCTTATGTTGCTTGAAGAACCACGGGTACTGGAGGGCACCTGGCCAAGATACGGCATTCCATGGGGACGAATTTGCCCGCACTACTCCCACCCAACAATAGCGTTTTCGGTAGGGCGATGAACATTATGGCTTTGAACCGAACAATCCCTGAAAGTTTACTCGTATTCGAGGCTTCATAGAACCGAGCTCTGAAAGCAGTTACATCTGGACTACGTAATCTGACGCTTCCAGTGTAATCATGCGGAAAGCCTCTTGGATTACCCCACACAACTCGAGTACGGCCGTCGGACGCGTACAATACCGATTAGTTTAAGTCACGCAACAGCGTCGCACCGCAAAGAACTAGAGTCTGCTAGATTGTTGGTCCCTCTCGATCTACTACCGCCAATGCTGCCTCAGCCGTATAGAGGCTCCAATAGATTTCAGAATTAGAGCACACTTTGGTAAGGGGATACCCGTCCTGGTCGCACATCTAGCCATTCGGGCGTATAAAACATCATGATTAGGGGGCCCTCCAGTAGACCTTATCTGTAATGATTTATACGAGTGCACTAGTAAGCAATACATCACGGAGGCTTACACGGACAATGAAAAGATGAGGCTGCAGAAGAATGCGCGTCGGTACCACTGCTAAGCTGATGTTTGCCGAACGGATACCACGGGACTCGTTTTACGCCTTGCTAGATGAACCTTACACGCCCGTGTCTGGCCCCGCTAAATGCCGTTGAGCAGACCTAGGTTGGTCCTTGGAGTGCAGTAACTAGTCGTAGTCTTCCGACCGATGCAGTAGGCAGGCCAGACCTGTTCACGACTAGATAGCAGCTTGTAAAGCTGCTGAGTCGAAGTAATGTAGGGCTGGAGGCTACGTGCGGTGACAACAATGAACCTGGCCTGCCCTCCTGATGCGTCATTCTAGAGTGTGGACACATCATACCTTAGGTGGCCGGCTGAACGTGGCGTAAAGTGCCGGATCTCTTCCGGCGGTTCACCTTTAAACAAAGTTCTAAGGGCACGTCCCCCTGAGTTGCATTAACTAACTATAGCTAAGCAGCCTCTGGGCTGATAATCGTGCCCGAGAAACCGTCAGCAATGCCTGAACACCTTACTGAGTTTGCTTTCTTTGCCTAAGAGGCCTCTGGATCAGATACCTAGCCCTTCACTCGCTCTGGACATACTCACCGTACTAAACAGAAGCTTCGATCGATGTTACACGCTACAACATGAGATCCGGGACGCGTCTCGCATACGAAGCGTTTGCGTTGAATGTACGTCGCGACTAGGCTACTTTATCTATCGGGCGGGGAGAAGTTAGGGCAGGTATATCTGATTTGAGGCCCAACGGGAATGCGTTCAAACATAAGGCCCACGGCGCGTTACTACTGTACTGTACTTCCGTAGCTTAAGACATGTGTGAGTCGGTAATCCTTTAGGGGTCAATTCCCCGGTAGGTAAGAATGTGGCATAGACGCGTTTACCTACCTCGATGGGTGTCATGTCAATATTCCTGCGGCCAAGAATGCAGTACGCGTGGCTCTTGACCAATTGCAGTTTAGGTTGCGGTGGCTATTTATTAAGAAGTATTTTCCGGCTTGAGCATGTCGGGGACGAGCTGCTTGACCTCGTCACCTAGTTAAAACAACGAATATACATCGAATTTTATATCCATACGTCTCTGCAAGGGAGAATCCATCGGACTTTCAACGCGACCCGCTGAGCCGAGGTAGTCCCATGTGAACCAACTTGACGTTTCTTTCGGTAAAGTCACGTAGAAGGGAAGTAATAAAATAATAAAAATAAAACATAATAAAACAATTCTCACGACGTTTCGGCTACAACGCAAGCAGCCGTCTTCAGGTGAAGAATGAGACACTACCAAACTAGGAGCTTATATATAAGCTGCATTGGGGTTGAAGAGCGCCTTAACAAAAAGAATGTGCATGTGAAGAGGAATTAGCATATTCATGGAAAATGCGTAGGCGTTGGGGGGGGTGTCAAAGTCATATTATGCCCATGCATTATGCAGGATCAGCAGCAACCAAGGGGGGTGCAGGGATTAGCAGTAACAAAGGAAAGGAATGTTAATGATATGTAGCTGCAGTTACTCAACAACCACGTAGAAAACTAAAGTATAAACTACATAAAAAACTAAAGTATAAACTGCATCGCACCATCAGTATACTTACTATACTCTATAATAAGCTGAGTTACTAACAGCAAGTAATACATTACAATTCTACCTCGTAAAAATTCTATAATATGCTTCCATCTAAACCTTATTCTCTTACATCACACGAGCATATACCGTACTATATACTGCCATAGATAAACCCAACATTAAATTATATACTGTATTGCTGTAAACCAACCTATATCTTATACATTTAATATAACACTATGTATTATTCTACACACCCTAATGTGTATCGAAATGGTTTATTACGTCCTTCCAATGATTGCTGAGCCAGAATCCATCTTCTCGGTTAAAATTGTCTCTGTGTTTGTATATGTGGATCGCCTCATGAACGAATCTCTCATGATAGCCAGATGGCTTGCAGAGAACCTCTGTCTTGGAGAAGTCAATATCATGTGAGCCCACTGAGTTGTAACAGTGATCTGCCACGGCTGAGGTGTTGTCCTACCGTGTTTCAGGTCAGCTTTATGTTCACGGATGCGGTCCGAGACATGTCGTTTGGTTTCCCCAATGTAACTGCTACCACAGAGGCAACTTAGTTTGTAGACGCCAGGGTACTGTATGTCTGGAACCACATCTTTTACAGACGGTACCAGATCACGGATTTTATGTACTGTGTTGAATCGGACCTGGATCTTGTGTTTAATCAGGATTTTGGAGATCTTTTTTGTGACCCCAGCAATGTAGGGTAAGGTGATGGTCTTGAAAGGCTCCTCAACAGGATCCTTCTTGATGGTTGGAGTGATGGCTTTGCGGATTGTATAGTCGGAGTAACCATTTGCCTTAAGAGCTTGGCGTACGTGTTTGAGTTCACTGGAAATGTGTTCATGGTCGGAGATGCATTGGGCTCTATGATATAGAGTCTTGATGAGGGAATTCTTCTGGGATGGATGGTGGTGGGAATCCGGTTTTAGATAAGCATCCGTGTGGGTGGCTTTCCTGTAGACAGAGTGGCTCATTGAACCATCAGGTCTCCTTTTGATTAGGACATCCAAAAAGGGTAGCTTGCCATCATTTTCGACTTCCATGGTGAATCTGATGGCTGGGTGTATGGAATTGATGTGGTCGAGAAATTGGTCTAGAGCAGGCCGGCCATGTGGCCAGATGACAAAAGTGTCGTCTACGTACCTCTTCCATAAGGTCGGGCGTAGAGTGGCAGTCTGGATGGCGTCCGTCTCAAATTTCTCCATGAAGATGTTGGCTACAACCGGAGATAGGGGGGAGCCCATTGGGGTGCCCTCAATTTGCTTGTAGAAGGTTCCATTCCAGGTGAAGTATGTATTGGTTAAGCAGTGTCTCACCAGGGGGGGTACCCCAGCATTCAGTCCTTGATGAACCAAGTCTTCAATGATTGCGATGGTGTCAGGCACAGGTACCTTGGTGAACAAGGAAACCACATCAAAACTGACAAGCAGGTCGTCTGGGGACAGGGCAATCCCCTTGATTGTCGATACCAGGTCAGTAGAGTTTAGTACTGCAGAGGTGGTTTTTCCAGTGAAAGGCCGTAGGATTTCGGACAAAAAACGAGCCAGTTTGTAAGTGGGGGAGTTGATAGTAGAGACAATGGGACGAAGAGGTGTATCTTCTCTACTATCAACTCCCCCACTTACAAACTGGCTCGTTTTTTGTCCGAAATCCTACGGCCTTTCACTGGAAAAACCACCTCTGCAGTACTAAACTCTACTGACCTGGTATCGACAATCAAGGGGATTGCCCTGTCCCCAGACGACCTGCTTGTCAGTTTTGATGTGGTTTCCTTGTTCACCAAGGTACCTGTGCCTGACACCATCGCAATCATTGAAGACTTGGTTCATCAAGGACTGAATGCTGGGGTACCCCCCCTGGTGAGACACTGCTTAACCAATACATACTTCACCTGGAATGGAACCTTCTACAAGCAAATTGAGGGCACCCCAATGGGCTCCCCCCTATCTCCGGTTGTAGCCAACATCTTCATGGAGAAATTTGAGACGGACGCCATCCAGACTGCCACTCTACGCCCGACCTTATGGAAGAGGTACGTAGACGACACTTTTGTCATCTGGCCACATGGCCGGCCTGCTCTAGACCAATTTCTCGACCACATCAATTCCATACACCCAGCCATCAGATTCACCATGGAAGTCGAAAATGATGGCAAGCTACCCTTTTTGGATGTCCTAATCAAAAGGAGACCTGATGGTTCAATGAGCCACTCTGTCTACAGGAAAGCCACCCACACGGATGCTTATCTAAAACCGGATTCCCACCACCATCCATCCCAGAAGAATTCCCTCATCAAGACTCTATATCATAGAGCCCAATGCATCTCCGACCATGAACACATTTCCAGTGAACTCAAACACGTACGCCAAGCTCTTAAGGCAAATGGTTACTCCGACTATACAATCCGCAAAGCCATCACTCCAACCATCAAGAAGGATCCTGTTGAGGAGCCTTTCAAGACCATCACCTTACCCTACATTGCTGGGGTCACAAAAAAGATCTCCAAAATCCTGATTAAACACAAGATCCAGGTCCGATTCAACACAGTACATAAAATCCGTGATCTGGTACCGTCTGTAAAAGATGTGGTTCCAGACATACAGTACCCTGGCGTCTACAAACTAAGTTGCCTCTGTGGTAGCAGTTACATTGGGAAACCAAACGACATGTCTCGGACCGCATCCGTGAACATAAAGCTGACCTGAAACACGGTAGGACTAACACCTCAGCCGTGGCAGATCACTGTTACAACTCAGTGGGCTCACATGATATTGACTTCTCCAAGACAGAGGTTCTCTGCAAGCCATCTGGCTATCATGAGAGATTCGTTCATGAGGCGATCCACATATACAAACACAGAGACAATTTTAACCGAGAAGATGGATTCTGGCTCAGCAATCATTGGAAGGACGTAATAAACCATTTCGATACACATTAGGGTGTGTAGAATAATACATAGTGTGATATTAAATGTATAAGATATAGGTTGGTTTACAGCAATACAGTATATAATTTAATGTTGGGTTTATCTATGGCAGTATATAGTACGGTATATGCTCGTGTGATGTAAGAGAATAAGGTTTAGATGGAAGCATATTATAGAATTTTTACGAGGTAAAATTGTAATGTATTACTTGCTGTTAGTAACTCAGCTTATTATAGAGTATAGTAAGTATACTGATGGTGCGATGCAGTTTATACTTTAGTTTTTTATGTAGTTTATACTTTAGTTTTCTACGTGGTTGTTGAGTAACTGCAGCTACATATCATTAACATTCCTTTCCTTTGTTACTGCTAATCCCTGCACCCCCCTTGGTTGCTGCTGATCCTGCATAATGCATGGGCATAATATGACTTTGACACCCCCCCGCCCAACGCCTACGCATTTTCCATGAATATGCTAAATCCCTCTTCACATGCACATTCTTTTTGTTAAGGCGCTCTTCAACCCCCAATGCAGCTTATATATAAGCTCCTAGTTTGGTAGTGTCTCATTCTTCACCTGAAGACGGCTGCTTGCGTTGTAGCCGAAACGTCGTGAGAATTGTTTTATTATGTTTTATTTTTATTATTTTATTACTTCCCTTCTACGTGACTTTACCGAAAGAAACAAGAAGATGAATCCCTGCAGTCACGAAAGCTTTAAATCGAAATTTAACTGTGCCCTTGTTCAGGCATTGTTGGTAATATTAGAGCATGTAAAGCACTCATGGGCGCAAATACCTATTTCAACGGGGGGAGCTACGCAAAATATGACCCCCTCCTTTCTGCCGACTTGTACTGAAATAGCTACAGATGTTTTTACCCCGTATACAACAATGTGTAAGGCTATAACTATATATATTATTTTAATTGCACCGTGTATTGGGTTTAGAGGAAGACAGTGTCACAGTGACATTATTACTAAAACAGATTTAAAGGTACAATGCTCACAATTAAGCTGTCGTTCGTCTTGCTTTCATGTGCATGTCATTTAACAAAAAAGCCTGGTGGTGTTCAGTAACAAACACCAGTAGCATGCTGCCATATTTTAAGCGTGGAATTTTTTCGGAGATATTTCTTTTTAGTTTGTAACAATGTTTTTCGCATTCATGGTTAATTGTTGGATTTTTTAAATGTCTTTAAAGGAATGGTTACTTTTTAATCTGATTGTTCAGGGCCCCCCTTGTGCCCGACTGAGCGCCTATGCGTTGCACAACGCTGCCACATACCCCCCCCCCCCATACCATAGTTGCACCCCTGAAAGTACTGGTAGTCTCTGTAACTCTGGGGGTTACTGTATCTGAGCTCGGAGTCTGTACTTTTTCGCGATTGCCAATACCCCAACTTAGGCTGGACAGCTGTGAGGAAGAGAGATCGTAGCTCACTGGGCCTTTTCCAGTTTCAGATGATAATGTTTGTTGAGACTGGAGGAGGAATCAAATGATCTATGAAGCTCTTTTTCACATATATCCAGTTGGGGTGGGTCCGCAAGTTACAACAACAACTAAAACTATTTAAGTGCAAAATAGAGAAAAGATAAGCATGTCACAAAAATAAATAAAAAAGAAAGTATATAAGTATTAATTGCACAAGTACATCAATTCCTGCCGATGTTTGACCACAATGTGAGCTAAGGCAAGGCAGCACAACCACAAAATATCTGTCTACAAATGCAGATTCTCACTTTTCTCGCCACTTGTCACACACACACACTCATATATAGCAAAGGTTGGGGAACGTGCACTTCCAACACTCGTCTTCCTGTCTTTTCACATGTTAACCGATAAAAGCAAAGACTGGAAAGTTCCCTATGCTGACTGACCTTTAGGATGGTCATCCAAATGCCTTTTGGTACTGCTGTGATAGAACTATGAGCGTTACACACTACTTAATACACCGTTTACATGCACTGTTATGATTGTTTGTCACAGTACTGGTCAATTAGTAGCTACTAGTTGAGCTTGCTGTAGTGGTTAGTGATGCATGTGAAGTACCGGTGAAGACGCTTGGCGCCGAGGTTGAGGCACACGTATATTTATTTCACAATACGACAGTGGGCATATACACACTCGAGGGGGTATCGGCCCCCTCACCCGTATAACTCGGGATACACCCCTAGCTAACTCTGTCCTAGCCCCGAATCCTCCACTAATGGGCTAGGGGAGGCTAACTGGCCCGACACTGGTAAGTCGGGCCCGGTACCCGGAGTTCCAGACCAGCTCTTACAAGAGCACCGGCTCTGGCTTTCGGGACCACGCCGCTGGCTCAGTCCTGTCCGGCCCTGAAAAGGACATCGAACTAGGGGAGTCCAGGGCTCTATCTAAGACGTCTTCAGTCTTCTTCCCTTAGCTTAAACATAACTGACTCGAGCCCTTTGAACATCCCCTTTTATACCCAACCCCTCCCTGAGGGGTGGGGCCCCGGGGGATCATAACGTTCGAACCAGCCCCCCCCAGGGTGTCTGGCTCGGACGTCGTAGAGGGCACCTCCCCGTGCACTTACGTAGCCCCACCCACTGTGTTTGTTTTCCATAGGCTGCCATGCATAACGGGCCCTCTCTTTAACACCCCTACACATGCGTTAGTTCAGCTCACGTTTTAAGTCATGGTGGTTGTTTGACCATCCTTCACCATGCTGGTCAGTGCAAGTTGGCAAATTTGAGCGCCCAGTAATAGTTCAAACATCACTCACCGTTTTAGGGGCTTCATACTCAGGTCGCTGGGTACATTAGCAGAGTGCTTTAACTATTGCGCCGCAACTCCCTCCATATATGTGAACGATCGAGAGGATTATCCACAACATAACGGTAATGAACACCTATGTAATTTCGTAGCACATCAAATACATTTAGGCCTATTGTGACGCATATGCTACCAGTTTCCACATAATTAGCTGTGTAACAAGTGGAATAAACTCCTATTGAAAAAAACCCTCCACGCATGAGCCAGAATCCAGGGCGTAAATAGATGTTCATTATACTCACGTATATAAATTAGCTTCAGTGATGTGTGACTGTGTGATGTGATACTGACAGTGCGACATATCACATTGGAGGAATAATCACTTTGGAACTGTACTTGTAACAGCAATACTGCAGTGAGAAACTACTGTTAGAAGTATTTTCTCCTATAATCCGAATTGTATATAACAGGATGAATGTATGTGAGGGAACACATTTTTTATAACGTGGATGCAAATTGGATTTAACACGATTGAGTGAACAGAACTACGTCATGCAAATAGGAATAAGCAGTTGTACGGCTGCCTCGGCATAGCATCGCACAAGCCGGGATTCTGCTGGATGCTTCGAGACACTACCCACGCGCCTCATTATTTGTTCAGCTTGTATACACATCTAACGTGTAATCGCAGACTGTCTTTACCTTATAATATATGTTATTTATTATAACGCGATTTTCTCCATAACGCGGTGTTCTTCAGCAACACAACTACTACCTCGTGGTAGGAGAACATACTGCAATTGCGCGGTGGAAGTTGCATTAAAAACAAACGACGATGGAAAACGTCTGAGTGAAATGGCTGCAGTGGACATCTCACACTATTGTATAGTAATGGCAAATTAGCTCATCGACATGGTCTAAGCTGGAAGCATTGCACGTAGTACATTTCATTGACAACATATTAAGTGCCCTAAGTCTGCAATGGCGTTTTCACATCCACGGCACTGATCTTTTGCCAAGAAAACGACGCTGCTCCACCAACCACTGCAGAGCAGCAACTGGTCGCAGCTGCGCCACAACCTCCTCCACAAGTGGAGAATTAAAGGCAACCCACACGGTGTGACTGCGGCCACCCGAACCAGACAATGGAACGCGTTATCACGAATAACTGCATCCTGCGCCCCACTCTCCGGCGTACCGAGCAGTATTAGTCGCGCAACTCCCGAAGCTATCGCATGGCTCACAGACTTAAACTTGGACGTGTGATTTGCACACATACTTGCTATACACTCGAAAGAGAGCATTGCAAAAAAAAAAACGTCCTTGCTAATGTAACTGTACAATCTGGAAACGTATCAGACTGCTGTACAACTCAACCGCTAAAAAAAACTACATTGGCAATAAATGCTGCTTTTGAATTAAAATTTCCAAAAAGATATAAAAAACAGGTGTGTGCATGAGCAAATACCACAATGTCTTGTTGTTGTTGGATTTTCCATTGTGGGGTGAATTTAAGATAAATTTGACAGTTGCAGCATTCGCTGCATCTCACATGAAGCCAATGTTGACAAAAGGAAATCCTTATGATCTTCGTCCCCACCTTGACCTGATCACACCGTTATCCAACAACCAGATGTTAATCCCATTGTAACGCAAGTGCAGTTCAGCCGTCATACCTCGGCACAATTACAGTAGGGTCTACAATATATTGGACGTCATCTTTAAAGCATGTGTTTTTAACGAGAGGCTACATTTGTAAGAAAAAAAAGCGTGCATAATGAGTGTACAGGAAATGTGGTTAGGAGACGGATACATTTAATTGAACCAGGCAAGTACCCAATGCGGTTTCTATCAGGTCCACATCAACATGCACAGGGGAGTAAACATGAAAGCAAAACCTTGCCAAAACAGTTAAAGTGCCAAACATAAAATAGCTTAATACATAAGCCAATAACAATTTATGAAGAAAAAAACTATAATAAAACATTTAACACCAATGCCAAAATTCAATTTACACAAAACATACTAAATCAGCCTGACTGAAAATAAGCGCTGAAAAAGAATCGCCGTTATATCTTCCAATTAAAAAGTCAATTCGTTTTCACAGGGAGATGAATAAAGTACACACGTACTTGACCATTCCATTCACTAGAAGCATGACGCTGTTCTTAATATATACAGTGAGGGAAAAAAGTATTTGATCCCCTGCTGATTTTGTACGTTTGCCCACTGACAAAGAAATAATCAGTCTATAATTTTAATGGTAGGTTTATTTGAACAGTGTTAGACAGAATAACAACAAAAAAATCCAGAAAAACGCACGTCAAAAATGTTATAAATTGATTTGCATTTTAATGAGGGAAATAAGTATTTGACCCCCTCTCAATCAGAAAGATTTCTGGCTCCCAGGTGTCTTTTATACAGGTAACGAGCTGAGATTAGTAGCACACTCTTAAAGGGAGTGCTCCTAATCTCAGCTTGTTACCTGTATAAAAGACACCTGTTCACAGAAGCAATCAATCAATCAGATTCCAAACTCTCCACCATGGCCAAGACCAAAGAGCTCTCCAAGGATGTCAGGGACAAGATTGTAAACCTACACAAGGCTGGAATGGGCTACAAGACCATCGCCAAGCAGCTTAGTGAGAAGGTGACAACAGTTGATGCGATTATTCGCCAATGGAAGAAACACAAAAGAACTGTCAATCTCCCTCGGCATGGGGCTCCATGCAAGATCTCGCCTCGTGGAGTTGCAATGATCATGAGAACGGTGAGGAATCAGCCCAGAACTACACGGGAGGATCTTGTCAATGATCTCCCTGCTCAAGAAAGCACATATACATGCCCGTCTGAAGTTTGCCAATGAACATCTGAATGATTCAGAGGACAACTGGGTGAAAGTGTTGTGGTCAGATGAGACCAAAATGGAGCTCTTTGGCATCAACTCAACTCGCCGTGTTTGGAGGAGGAGGAATGCTGCCTATGGCCCCAAGAACACCATCCCCACCGTCAAACATGGAGGTGGAAACATTATGCTTTGGGGGTGTTTTTCTGCTAAGGGGAGAGGACAACTTCACCGCATCAAAGGGACGATGGACGGGGCCATGTACCGTCAAATCTTGGGTGAGAACCTCCTTCCCTCAGCCAGGGAATTGAAAATGGGTCGTGGATGGGTATTCCAGCATGACAATGACCCAAAACACACGGCCAAGGCAACAAAGGAGTGGCTCAAGAAGAAACACATTAAGGTCCTGGAGTGGCCTAGCCAGTCTCCAGACCTTAATCCCATAGAAAATCTGTGGAGGGAGCTGAAGGTTCGAGTTGCCAAACGTCAGCCTCGAAACCTTAATGATTTGGAGAAGATCTGTAAAGAGGAGTGGGACAAAATCCCTCCTGAGATGTGTGCAAACCTGGTGGCCAACTACAAGAAACGTCTGACCTCTGTGATTGCCAACAAGGGTTTGCCAACAAGTACTAAGTCTTGTTTTGCAGAGGGGTCAAATACTTATTTCCCTCATTAAAATGCAAATCAATTTATAACATTTTTGACATGCGTTTTTCTGAATTTTGTTGTTGTTATTCTGTCTCTCACTGTTCAAATAAACCTACCATAAAATTATAGACTGATAATTTTTTTGTCAGTGGGCAAACTTACAAAATCAGCAGGAGATCAAATACTTTTTCCCCTCATTGTATCTACATATGTACTGAAACGTTTAGAGTTCGCCTGTGGGATAATGCGTAACCCAAGGTGCATGGCCTTTACATACCTGGTCTCATGGCCACGAGTTCTCACAGCACCCAGACTACAGAGCACATTCGGTAGCGCATTTGATGTTTGTTGCAGAGGTTCACTTGCTTGACTTCAGTGGTCACCCTGCTTGATACTGCGGATGTAATTAACTGTAAAAAAATGCACTGTCTGCTTCATAGCGGACGTTAAAGACCCCCGTGACGTAATTCTCAAGAGTAGGCTATCGTGCGCGGGCATAGATCATGCGCGGGCATAGCAGTCCCATTTTACACCTTTGAAGATTACCCTAAATTGCTTACATTTCTCGATTAAAATCAACATGGCAATTATCGCTCAACCCCTTCGAAAACTTGCAGGACCCTCGTGAGAAAAGGGTCATGAGGTTCAGTGCGGCTTTCCTCGGTTAACAAGCAAAATAAATATTAAAATAAAGAATAATAGTGTCACCGGTTGACCAGATGAAATATGACTGACCCAAGCAAACCGTAGCTGAAGGTGTACCCGTGTACACTCATAATCCGGGTGTCTGTGCGCATAGCCCACTGGGATATATATATCTACAAGTTTGTTCAATCATTCCAGCAGTGAAATAATTGTATTAATAGATGTTCTCCTTGTGCAGGTAAAAAGTAGGACCTGCCATCTAAAACTGATTCTGACAGGAGGGAGTTTCCCTTCTTCTCCCTGGCATTATGTGCACGGCTCCACATGTTGCACAGATTGGGTAGGTGTACATCACAGGTACCCTGAATGGCCAGAGGTGCATGCTTTGGCAATTATAATCTCGAAAGCTATAAACTATATTTATTTTACCGGGTAAGGCCCACTGAGCTATATAGCTCTTTTTCAGAAGCGACTTGGCCTCAAATGATAGCTGAACGAAGTGGCTGATCATATCAAAATGTATAGCAGCCAAATACTCTAAATGCATGTTTTTAAATGTGGAGGGGAAAAAAACTGGAGGACCTGAATAAAAATCCACACGATCACGGGGAGAACATGCAAACTCCAATTATACAGCCAGCATCAGGGTCAGGATCGAACCCACGACGTTCTGTACACCAGGTGAGGTAGTTAACATCTCACCACCGTGGCGCCCCTTAAACCAGTGTCGGCTGGTCCTTCGAGGTTTAATGCACAACCAATTAGAAGGGAGATGTGAAACAGACAAGGGCATAATTAGCCTACGCCCAACTCGGCATGACCTATATATGTAGCTCAGAGCTCTTTGACAGAACCGACCTTGTCTTCAGCAAGGCAAGCTGTCACTGTAAATATGATTAAACTGTTAAAGTTTTGTCACAGTGGGTATGGCCTTTGCAGGGTGTAGTGGCTGTACGGCACCTGCACAGCTCTCAAGTCTCATGCAGTCGATAAGATTCACACACATTTGCCAAGTTTCCCATGTAACATGAGGAAAAATTCATCCCACATGCAGTATTTATGAGCCTTGGAAATGGTAAATAGTATGTGAAATGTTTTCTTCCTCCCGGGCTATAAAACAATGAAATACAGCCTTCAGACTTGGCTCTGGCTCTAAGCCACACTTAACCCTTTCCCATTCCGATGACGTACGTGTACATACGTATGTGCACATACGTGTACGTCATCGTTTTTTCTTCCAAAAAACTGATCGGAAGTAAAAGGCCGTGCAGGAGGGCGTGTGGCACAGTTTGGCGCCAGCTATCACAGAGTGCGGTCGTGTCGCGACAGTTCTCTGAGGTGAGTACAATGTCTTTAAAAACAGCGGCACTATGCCTCTCTAAATAAATTAACGCAAACCGCTTTGATGTCGCGAGGTTCAGCGGTGAATGGGACACCCACAATTATACTCCCGAAGGACCGTTGCGATTGAACATCTGCCATCTAAGCTGAGGCCAGTGATATGTGTACACAATGACATACTCAACACATTTGTAGAGGAGTATTGTGAGTAACCAATGAGGGGCGAACAGAAGGAGGTGCGAGTGGGTTGACAGTCAAGGATGACGTAACGTCATAGGTTACGTAAGGGCTTCGGAGAGCACCTTCGGAAACGAGGGCAGGGCCGAGCTGGGGGGAGGAGCCGCCCAAGGGGTTCTTAAGGGGGACCCCGTGACGAAGGCAGAGTCGTCGTGGGGAGCCAGGGTAAGGACCGGCCAGAGTGAGTGTCTCTCTCCTCATTGCGGAGCGGTGTTGGCTGAACCCTTGCTTCGGGCAGACGAGTGAGAGAGCCTAAGGGATTGCCAGAGTACAAGAGTAGGGTGGAGGACCAGGGTCTCTCTCCTCGTCGCGGGGTGGTGTTGGCTGATCCCCCTTCCCGGGCAGACGAGTGAGAAAGCCAAGAGATAGCCGAGGGTAGGGTCCAAATAGTATTCAGTGTCCGGGGAAAGACCGAGATAGTCACCTACAGTGGTGTGAGTGTAGGATGTTGAGTGTGAGAGTGGTTTAATAAACAGCAACGACCCTTATTGTATTCCTCGTCTCCTTGTAGTTATACTGCACAACACATTCATCAATTGCACTGCCTTAAAATGAAACAAAATATGTAACAGGCAATGTATCGGGCAATGGCCCTCTTCATAGGTATGGGAGGACACATGAAATTATAGCAAAGTGGATTTCGAGACCGGTCTGGGGACCTGGACGATCTGATGTAGAGACATGAACTTGGCCAACCTCTTGTAAGTGAAATGAGTTGGTGAAGAAGATGGCCATTGTAATGCTGGATGAAAGGGTAAATGGGAAAAAGAAGAATCCCTTTTCTTTAATCCTAGGATGTGAGATCCAACTCTTTGTTCTGTCACTAAGAAATGATCTGGTGGGAGTGGTGTTGATGTCTCTAAGAAACGTGTTTTTACTAAAATATGCCAATAAAACACCGCCATTTATATTTTGAACTGAACGTTTAATAAAATAATCTGGAGAGAATAAACAAAAATATTTCGATTCTGAGAAAACCTAATCATTTAAACACTTCTATTTCATAATGTAATTATAAATGGTCCTATGGCTTATGTCCAACTTTCATTATCACGGAATGTGTATATTTAACGACCCAAGTGGTGGCTTTATTAACAGAGGTGGGGATGGTTTTAGTGGTGCAGGCTGAGGGGTGTGGACGAGCCATGAGGCTGGGGAAGTTTGATGGCCTAATGGCAGTGAAGGACGGGAGTGGAGACGATGAGTGGATCCCAGGATGAAGGGGGGTTAGGCAGGATTCGGGGCCTGAATGGGTAGATCAGGGAGGCAAGAAGGTCATGTCTGTCTATCTTCCCACCAAGGTCATCACATGACCTTGGTGGGAAGATATCCACGATCCCTTTTTAATCTTTTGCATTTGTGGCTTGCAATGTCCAGATGCCGAAACACCACTAAACTTAAACGGACTGGCAGGGCAATGTATAGTTATTTCAACATAGATATCCTGACCTGGGGATATGAGATCACCAGTTACTTTGGTTAAAAAGTAGAAAAAGAGCTTGGAAAAGACAAACGTGTGAAAAACAGCAAATCATGTACAGTATATTGGTGGTTTCAAAACATCACATTGTCTCATCTTCACTGTCGGTGATCTGCGCGTTATCTGTAAGAATTTGATATCCACCCCTGCCCACCCCCAACCCCCACTTGGTGCCAGGCAGTGAAGAAGCGTGATGAGGCCAAATGCCCATTATGTATTTTTTTAATATTCATGGGGTTTTGGCTGTTGAGAATTAATGGATTAATTAATTATAACCAAGAGGCCTTTGTCATTCTCGTGTATGTAATTTAAAGTACAAAAATTGCCTGCTGTATAACACAAAGGCATTGTCCTAAAAGAATGATATATTACAGTGCTTAATGTAGCAAGACTCTAATAGAGCTGCAAAGCAAGTGAATTATCCCCTGTAGTTAGCAGCTCTTGTCTCATACAGTGCAGTTATAGGTCATTTGAACATTTGGCCATATTCCTGGTGTTGAAATCAATTCAGTGGTCATTATAAGAAATAGATCCTGCGATAGTCCATTGCTGTTCATAATTCTCTTAGAAAATATGCTTGGGTAGCCATAATAATAGGAGGGAATTTTTTTCTTTCTCAATAAATTAAAAACATGCATTTGGTCACTGGCACATAGAGTCGTAAGTCAACTAAATAATGCAGCAGGCAATTTAATATCCACTTTCCTGTAAGAAGTTGACAGTGCTTAATGGTGAATGTTCTGGCCATTATGTTAATCAAACGAATCCAGGTGTCTCCCTACGCAAACAAGGGGGTAGAACTCCTTTCCCTTTACAGCTGTGACCCGGTGATGAAAACTCCACATTCGCAGTGTGGAGAACCAGTGTATCCACAGGATGAACACTGCTGACGTACCATGTGGTGCTCAATTAGTGAGCAACACAGGCTAAGTGACAACTGGCCAGGATGTGGACACAAACTTCAAATTACGAGTAAAGTGATCTAACCACAGCCCCAGCACAGAGAATATGCTACATAGCCATCTAATAATGTGTAAAACAAACCCACAATATAATTACATGGAAAAAAATCAATTTAATCATACATTTTAGGGGCTTTAAGGTGCACGAACATAGCTTGAGGAATTGACTCTGTACCAATGATGCCTGATCTTCAGGTTAATATAAATTGGAGTTGACCAGATACATTTTTTATAAATAAATAAAAATTCTCCACACATTTATTAGGACTTTTTAAAATGCATGTTACTTGAAATCAGACTAATGTTTTAATGTGAAGGTAAGTGAAGTAGAGACATGAAATGTGTTTGAATTATATTGAACTGATGCACAAATAGTTTGGGAAATGTACCAGAGGCAATTTTTTGCCAATGTGGTCTTTCACGAACCTGCTCATTTTGGATCCTTTAACGTGTGGTTTTTAAACCGTCATTGTAGATAAAACGTAAACATGTAATGTTGCTTTTCTCTATCGATTTCGTTTCAAGTCATGGACATTTCTGTGATTGATTTGTAATGTGCTTGCCACTAAGTTGGTTTTTGGGTTGAAAATGCACTGCTTATTATTACTAAAGCAGCTCTTCGCCTTTGACATGGACATTGAGAAGCTTGTGACCTCATACATGAGCCTAGACCTCTTGTGTGCTTGTGCCAAAGGCCATTTTAACAAGAGGCCTATACATTTAAAAATGACAATGCTTCACCCGCAAAAATAATTATCCCCATTTCCCGACAAAATCTTTAATGTCGTTGAGGTCTCACCTGGTTGCAAAAACAATGTGACAATCTCGTTGCAAATGTTGTTGCCGATTAAATTATCTATGCCTGTTTCATACCAATTGTCAAGACAGCCATGAATGAATGGCGGAAGCAGGGATTATTTTGTGAAGCCATTTGGTGGTCACAATGATTTCCTAGTGAATGAAGTAAAGCAAAACATATTTCATGCTCTACAGCTCAACTGAAAGTTTCCACCAGGTGGAAAATGAGTTCCAGCTTGGTAGAAAGAGTTTCACAGACCATAGTGGTAGGAGCGCGTGCTTGTGCTTTCTCTCTCAAAAAAGGCAAAGATCCCCCTTAACAGGTTGTTTGGGCAAGTGCTGTTAGCGAGCACCTATGAAGGCCAACACGCACACGAGGGGGTGGGTAGCCAGCACCATGCCGAGCCACCTTTATATCCCTTGTGGCAATATTTACACACTCCACCAGTTACTAATTTTAGGCTGAGTCGACCTAGGGGAGGTCCAGTACCGTTTCAGAAAATCTTCACTGGTGTTGGTGGCCGTGAGCGGGAATCGAACTCGGGTGGTTGGTTTCGTGGTGCAGCACAGCACGCTAACTGCTACGCTACAGCTCTCTCTCGCACACATCATCGGAGAGTGTGACATTATATACAGCATGCTACTGTCTACTGTCTTTCTTGATTCGTTGTCAATTCGTATTTTTCTCATAGAGCTCAGAATCTTGGAATTTAAAGCAGGGTTTATTTCATATTTGTACCCTGATGCGTTCTGTAAACTAATGATATCCACGTATATAGTGGACGTCCACTATGTGTCTGAGTAAAATATTGAACTGCTGATGATCGTTATCAGTCATTTGCCACCACTGCCATCTTTATATCTGGTATTAGTATTGATGAATGATGGCGTTAATGAAGATGAACACTATGTTGCTGATGGGTGACATCCATTGTGATCATTATCCCTTGTTATAGTGCGTGGAAGTTAAAGAGTCCATAGTGCCATGCAAACGGCAAGAGTGAGGGTTACGGATTTTAGGATTCAACATTACTCCCTGGAGTGTGCGCACACATTTGTACATTTTAGGGAGGTCATGCCCAACGTTTGCAATGCCCCAGCTTCACACACATACTTGTACGTCCTGGTGTAACGGTTGATGTTTAAGGCCAACCTATTGCTAAGTTGTTGAGTGCGCAGAGCAAAACTCAATGTTTAGCAATTTGCGTAAATCCATTCAAGATATCCATTGCATTGTGTTATGCTTCTGATAACTGAGAATGCAAAGGAACAACTGGAAGTCTGTTGTTTTTATATATATAATTATGTATATGAGGGGCAGCGGCAAATCAATGCTCTTAGCAATAATGGATTTAAAATGAGAAGATTATCATTATGGATAATGTAATGAATATTCCATTTTTGTATTTGCAATTTTACATACATGACATTGGCTCTACCCACATCGTTGTGGATAAGAGGCTCCTCAATGTATTTGCCTCCTGCTTGGTTGAATGTGGTGCTGGACTTTGTGTTCACTGAAATAATGGATAGGGTAGAGATATCAGAATGTCCAGGAATTACAATGGGTCATTTATACCTGACGCTGGACAGCGGATCTGAAATGTTCTTTCCAAAAATGAAGTTGATAACAGTGGTAGCAGTTAGGGGGAATTTTCACCTTTGGCAATGGTTTCACAAGCTAGTGCGAATGTGGAGGGAGCAGAGGGCCGTATTTACCTAGAAGTGTGCATTATGCATGGATTGTACGATGGAGGCCAGGAGACGCCTTGCATTAGCATGGCAGGTTTTTAATGAACTACATAAACCACTTTTAAAGATTACAGAGGTCAACCTTTGCATTGAGATAGCTTTTGAGACACGAGTGATGTCTGTCACTCTGTGGGTCATAGAGGCCAGGCTTTAACAATGAAAATGGCAAAAGGCTTTTTGAATTTTATTATACAGTACACTATCTGCAAGCTGATAATGCCGGGTATTCCATGGGAACGTAAAGTAAAGCAATTTTTAAGTTTGGAATAGAACGAGGCAGGAAAGTATTGTGAATGTAGTCAGGAACAGGAGGTTGTGGTGGGTGGGACACGTGTGCAGGGTGGAAGAGAGCGGGTTACACAGACAATCGTTGAAGTGGTGGCACCCAGAGGTTGGTGACTAAGGGGAAGATCTCGCGCCAGACAGCGGAGGAGGCTGAGAGGAAACTTTGAAGGTCAGGTGTCAACTTTGCAACAACTGCAGGAATCAGCAGGAGGAGGAAGGGCTGGTGATGTGTGGAGGCATCAACGGCTTTTGCCGTGCTAACCTCTTGAGCAGGAATGGATCACCTGAGAGGTCTGTGTCTAAACTGTGCTTGGCGCTTGGGGAGCCCAGCCTCAATTCCACGTAAACCTATTTTAACTTGTGTTCTCTTTTAAATCTATAATGATGCAATTCCGTCTGCAGCGGCTTTTATTAAATGTTGTACATTTGCTTTGGCCGCCATCGGTTGCCGATAGGTTTTCCTGGGTGGAATGCAACCGGCACTTGTGTGATATGTCCATAGGATATCTTTCTCGTTGCCAGTGGGGTTCACAAAAAAGCAGACGGGTTGCAGAGACTAACGAGGCCGAGTCAGCGGGAATGGCGCGTAAGATGGCATGGTGCCACATGATGGGAGTGGACCTTCTCACATCTGCTCCTCAGCTTCTACCGGCTAAGTGGCTGTCTCTGATGCTTCATTTACATAGGGCTTTAGCACCCATTTTATTTTTCCATTTGCACCCTTGATGCAAACGCTGCCTTTTAACTATGTAAGCGAAATGTTAAAAAAGCACTCTTATTCCATGTCAATCAAGCAAATTAAATAATGTTATTGGAGGAAAGGCTAATGGAAGTAAAAAGCAAGTAATGATAGTAAAGTAGTGGGAAGAGCAAGAGCCATTACAGCATAATAATGTTCCCAGAAATTTTATTTTAAAACTGACAGCAGTGAAAAGCTGCCAAAATGGTAATTGCGTATTGGCACACTGTTTTCCATCCGCGGACCTGTGCTAATGTGCAGTGTGGTCTCCTTTGACAGTATTGCACATGGATCCTAGTGGCCACGTTAATCGCGGACTCCTAGCAGGGCCAGATGACTTCCAGGCCGTTGTTGTGGATAACAGAAATAACATTCAATTAAATTTGCTAAATACTTGATCTGACATAAAAGTAAAATTATATGAAATACTAGCGGAAGTACCTGGCGTTGCCCGGGCGAAAGAGACAGACACACACATCGACTTACACACAGACATCGACCTACACACATATAAACACATCGACTTACACATACACACACATACCCATGACTCTCACACACAGACATCGACTTTAGACACACACACATGGAGTTACACACACACATCGACTCACACATACATAAACTCACACACATATCGACCTACACACACACACATATGGACTTACAATTACACACGTATCGACTAAGACACACACACATGGACTTGCACAGACACACGGACCCATGCACACCTCGACTTACACACACACACACATGGACTTACACACACACATCAACCCACACACACCGACTCACACACACACACATGTGGACTTATACACACACATCGACTAACACAGACATATTGACTCATACACACATCGACTCTCACACACACACATCGACTCTCACACACACACATCGCCCCACACACACACATCGCCCTACACACACGCATCGCCCCACACACATCAATGCGCACACACACTAATGGACTCACACACACACATGGACTTACACACACACATCGACCCACACACAAACACACATGTGGACTTACACACACATCCACTAACACACACATATTGACTCACACACACACATCGACTCTCACACACACACATCGACCCACACACACATCGACTCACACACACAAGATACATCGACTTACACACACACATCGACTCACACACACAGGCACATCGACTCACATGCACACCTGGACTTAGACACATTATTTTTTTAAATTAACTAATATAATTTTTTTAATATTAGTTGTCTACACACACCACGCACACACATTGACTATCATACACACATCGACTGACACACACATGTCGACTCACGCACACACACATTGACTTGCAGATACACACATATGGACTTATGCGCACACACATGGACGTACACACACACAAACATCATCGCAGACATGCACATGGACTCACACGCACACAAAGACATAGACACAGATCCCCCGGCCTCGCCTAAATTGCCAAGCCAGCCGAGGTGGCACATTGGCAGGCTGGGGCTGGGCTGCTACCCCCCCCCCAGCCACGATTCCCCTGCCTGCTCTGCAGTAATATATATGGCCTATAGTGGTAGCATCTACCGACTGTAGTAGTAACTGCACATATCGGGGTAGGGGGGGGGGTGAAGAGGACATCACAATGCGAATAATAAATGCGAATAATTTATCTGAGTGTTTTGTGTATTTTTATTGCATTGGGAAAAAGGAATAGCGCGTGCTCACCACGGGGCTTACGGCGTGGTACCTGGCTATTTTATTAAACAACAATTGTACATGAGATAATAGTAGTTAAAATAAAGAGTGGGGTTATTGAAAGTGGCGGTGTAGTTATGGTGAGAGGAGAACTTGTGGGACTGTTTAAGGTGAGCATGCTTCTTCAGTATGCGCCAGTATATTTGTGCTGGGCCAAATCCATACCATTTCGTCTTGGTTTTGAGTGGAATGGCACCCGCGGTGTGTGAACTTAGCCCTATTCTGCATTTTTCAAGTCCTGAAGTTGCCATTCTTACACTGGTGGAATGTATTTCATTGCACCTCGTTCTGCACTTGGAAAGGACTCTTAAGTGGGTGAAGTTCAGGTGGAGCTGTTGGAGCCAAGCAATTCCGAAAACGTTCTGCCACTGGTGAAATCACATCAATAGATGTTTGTGGATGTGGCCAGTGAAGAGAGTGCTGAGAGATGTTGGTGACCTGTCAAGCCTTATTCTTGTTGGAGGATTTTGACTTTTCTTTCACTGTGCACTAGTTGTTTGCACATGACATCGGGTCCTCAATTAAGGCTCTGATGATCTAGCAGAGGCCCAAGATTGGTTCAGACACTTCTTGCCCTCGATGTTAGCACTAGCTAGGAATTAATCTCAGGCCACCATGTTCAGAGTGCTGAACATTGTCCAAAGTTTTCTCAAAATATTAACACCATTTACCACTGCGTGCAAGACTCTCGTTGGGTTTTTTTTAAATCTTTGTTTGTATATACGCAGGCAGTGAGTTACAGATGGAGAAATGGGCAAGGTTTAGGACTGTGGCTCATGCAGCTGCAATGGCTGCTTTGGGTACATGGTTCAGACCTCCCCGGAGACCCTGGCTGACAGAGGAGGTGTTCAGGCTTGCTGAGAAAAAGCGACAGGCCCACTCTCATCGTCTACAGCATCCCACGTCAGAGAATGAGGAGGCTTACCGCAGTCTTTACTCGGAGGTTCGGAGAGCCGTGAGGCGCTGCAAGGATGGGTGGTGGTCGCTGGTTTCTGAGGAGATGGAGTCTACCTCAATGCCCCTGATCACATATCGCTATTTAACTCCATCAAAAAAGTAACCTGCAGCGCCACACCTATTACCATAATTCGGGGAAAGCACGGCCATCCAATCTCCGACCCCCAGGCACAGTATTCTTGGAGTCTTTCGGTAAATTCACGTAGATAGGTTAAAATTAATAAAAATTTAATAAACAACAAACTACGACATTTCAATCACAACACAAGCCATCGTCATAAGGAGGAAACAAGAGGGGGAAAGCTGCTGAAGGTAGACTGTTTTAAAGGTTTAAAATGGGTGTAGCCCAAGGGTCATAAACTAAGTGGGCGGGGCTAGTCATGTTAATGTGAGAAATTAGCATGTTAATGTAAGATCGGAGAGCGGCCTCCATGGCGAGCACGCGGCAGTGGCTATGTTATGTGACAGCAGCAGATGTCAGTGTAAAGGAGATCCGTATTACCTTAGAGTCGCGGCATCTTTTCAGAAATGTGAGTGTTTCGATCAGATCAGACTTCCTGTCTCGAAGTTTGTTGAAAGATCTTATAGTTAAGTGTAAACCCTCCCCGTACAGGCGGTGAAATCTTGACTTAAAGCTTTCATGACTGCAGGAATTCATATTCTCTGGGTCTTTCGGTAAAGTCAGATAGGTTCAAATTAATAAAAACAGGTTTGCAGATTTGCTGAGCATTCTGTGAGGTCCTGGGGGAGGGGAAATCCCTCAACCTGGAAAACATTGTGTATGGTCGAGCGTGCATAATAAATAAATCAATATACCCGCACTAAATCGCTAATTTAACTACTTTAAAGTTGAGGGATGGGAAAAGGAATAGCGCGTGTTCACCACGGGGCTTAAGGCGTGGTACGTGGCTATTTTTTTAAACCTAAACCCTACCGTTTGAGAGCCAAATCCTTTGCAAGTGTGCGAACACACACACGCAGACAGACAGACAAAAATGCCTTTTATAGGTAAGATAAGCCATTCATTCAAATTGATCATGTCCTAAAATTAAGGTCACCGATGACAATGAATGTTACACCGATTTCAAGTCGCAGAGAACTCGCCACTCTCTTCCTTGCATTCGTCCCAAGTAAACTGATTCACTGGCTCTGAAAGTCACAAAATCGCATGACCTCTGAAGAAAGTTGTTTTACCACCGTGAGGAACACAAGCCGAGCAGGGCCGCGATCGTATGGTGGCCCAGAGGAGCGGCTCTCCTCGAGCACAAAGAAGCCACACACACAGGGGCATAGCGCTGACATCGCTACATTCCTATTTAATATAGCAGGTGCAAAGTTATTGGCTCCGAATTTTTACTGATGTACTTTAAATACTTTTTGAATGGTATGAATTATTATTTAAACAACTTAATCTATGCATTAATTATTATTACAGTATTATGTACTTTCCAAAGTTACGTATAATTGTTCTTTTTTCTTTAGAATATACACTACTTTTTAATTATGGGTCAAGTATTGGTATGTCCTTCCCACTTGCCTCAAACCCTGAACCTCTTGCACAAAACTCACTGCTCGATGCAATTATTATCGCCTGAGCTGGCTGAGATCGGAGAACAGAATAACGCAGACGCTCAGCTAGGTTGCTTGCAACCGCTGTGTGTGGCAATGGCTTAACAATGCACGAGATACCAATTGTGGTTCTGCTTAGACATGGCAACATTTTACAGGAATGTCGCTTGCTACGGGTGATGGTTCCTCTTGTAATGGACTTGTGGAACCTTCACTTGCAGACCATGCAAATGAGTGGGCTTCATCGATGTGAATTTGGCTGCAGGACTTATCCACCTAGTTGAGACTAGTGGTCTATAAAAATCAATTGTCTACAAAATCTGCACTTTTCCAGTCAATTAGTCAAGAATGCAGCACTACTCTCAGCACCCCTGATGGGAAGTGAATTGGCAAGTGTGAAAACAGAGGCATGCAATTATGAGTAGCGTGCTGTGACAGTTAAAACTATGACGTTGTATATATGTATCTGTTCCTTATGTAGGTGTGTATTACGGTTTTTTTCAAGAACGATTTTCTTGGAATGTTAGGTCACACATCTCAACAATCCAACTTGCATTTTGGAAAGGGTATTTTATAAGCAAAGAACATACAGTACATTCTGATTCATAATTAGTTTATTTTGGGTTCGATAGTGTCGGTATGATGTGAATGTTTAACTATAACCCTCCACCATCGCAGTTATATCTACTATGACCTGTAATGTCAACACAGATGTCATAGGCTTGGAGTTTTAGCCACATTACAAGTGCAAAAGTGCCTTTCTCTCTCCTTAATTATATACTTTAGAAGTTGCACGAACGGCCTCTGGCTAATTAGTACAGGTGAGACTTAAAATTTAATGAAGCTGCACATTTAGTTAATTATTCAAAAGTTGTAAAATACAAAAGTTATTTGATTTTTTTTTCTAGTTTCCGCGACAGTGTCTACATCGTCTGTTCATTGTATACAATACATCCAATTATTACGGAAACGGTTCCTTCCAAATCCATCCGTTAACACTTCTAAAAATCTATAGCCAAGGTCAGGTCTCACGACGTTTGGACAAGGAGTTAGGTTCATTAAGTTATGGGATGTGAAGGGAGAAAAGACAGGGCAGAGACATGAGCATACACGCACAATGGAAAGACACTTTGACATGGAAATAAGCAAAAGGAACGCAAAGATAAAGTGATATGTGGGGATGTACAGTGAGGGAAAAAGTAGTTGATCCCTGCTGATTTTGTACGTTTGCCCACTGACAAAGAAATGATCAGTCTATAATTTTAATGGTAGGTTTATTTGAACAATGAGAGACAGAATAACAACAAAAAATCCAGAAAAACGTATGTGAAAAATGTTATAAATGATTTGCAATTTTAATGAGGGAAATAAGTATTTGACCCCCTCTCAATCAGAAAGATTTCTGGCTCCCAGGTGTCTTTTATACTGGTAACGAGCTGAGATTAGGAGCACACTCTTAAAGGGAGTGCGATTATTAGCAAATGGAAGAAACACAAAAGAACTGTCAATCTCCCTCGGCCTGGGGCTCCATGCAAGATCTCACCTCGTGGAGTTGCATTGATCATGAGAACAGTGAAGAATCAGCCCAGAACTACACGGGAGGATCTTGTCAATTATCTCAAGGCAGCTGGGACCATAGTCATCAAGAAAACAGTTGGTAACACACTACGCCGTGAAGGACTGAAATCCTGCAGCGCCCGCAAGGTCCCCCTGCTCAAGAAAGCACATATACATGCCCGTCTGAAGTTTGCCAATGAACATCTGAATGATTCAGAGGACAACTGGGTGAAAGTGTTGTGGTCAGATGAGACCAAAATGGAGCTCTTTGGCATCAACTCAACTCGCCGTGTTTGGAGGAGGAATGCTGCCTATGACCCCAAGAACACCATCCCCACCATCAAACATGGAGGTGGAAACATTATGCTTTGGGGGTGTTTTTCTGCTAAGGGGACAGGACAACTTCACAGCATCAAAGGGACGATGGACGGGGCCATGTACCGTAAAATCTTGGGTAAGAACCTCTTTCCCTCAGCCAGGGCATTGAAAATGGGTCGTGGATGGGTATTCCAGCATGACAATGACCCAAAACACACGGCCAAGGCAAAAACGGAGTGGCTCAAGAAGAAGCACATTAAGGTCCTGGAGTGGCCTAGCCAGTCTCCAGACCTTAATCCCATAGAAAATCTGTGGAGGGAGCTAAAGGTTCGAGTTGCCAAACGTCAGCCTCGAAACCTTAATGACTTGGAGAAGATCTGCAAAGAGGAGTGGGACAAAATCCCTCCTGAGATGTGTGCAAACCTGGTGGCCAACTACAAGAAACGTCTGACCTCTGTGATTGCCAACAAGGGTTTTGCCACCAAGTACTAAGTCATGTTTTGTAGAGGGGTCAAATACTTATTTCCCTCATTAAAATGCTAATCAATTCATAACATTTTTGACATGCGTTTTTTTGGATTTTGTTGTTATTCTGTCTCTCACTGTTCAAATAAACCTACCATTAAAATTATAGACTGATCAATTCTTTGTCAGTGGGCAAACGTACAAAATCAGCAGGGGATCAAATACTTTTTTCCTCACTGTATGTACAGCGTTATTCAGAAACATTGAAAGAGATGCATTGTGGATATGGAGAAATGCATTGAGATACAGTGATGTGAACAGATATATTTATTTATTATGAAACAGAAATATTGAATGGGCCACAGAGAGACAACATATACACTAAAGGCAGAACATTCTGTGGTCAATTGACAGTGACGGGCAGGGACAAAACAGATAAGTAATACAGAGTTTAAAATAACACAAATGTACAAACAGCACTCGGCCTAATGTACTATTTAAAAACCATCAGCAGTTCCCAACCAACTGCATTGTGGCCCTCTTGTCTTGGGTCCCTATTAAGTAAAATTTTAACAAATGGGACTGACAGCAGTAGTAGCAGTCTGCCTCTGGGAACCAGATACACACAGAGACATACACAGACAATCTGACAAACATGCTGAACACGAGGAGACAAACATGCAAACCGATGCAGACACTGAGAGAGACATAGGGGGGACATATATGGAGATAACTGAAGAAGATATAAGACCACGACACACTTTGCACGTGAGGGAGTGTTAGGTTGGTTTGAGCACGTCACAGCCGACTCACTGGCAATTCGTGTTGTAATCCATTCAGTTCCACGTACAAATTAACCTCGTGGAAGGCGATTGTCTCGGCTGTGACAGCCGCCGTTGATGTCCAGGGCCCATGCGAATGAGCTTTGGGCACGAGGTTCACACTGGCGCGTCACACCACACGAGCCCGAGTGCGACGTGTGTCCCGCGCTGTGAGCAGCAGGTCCCAGTGCTTTACTTACCCTGACACACCGAAAATCCTCGTACTCGCGATGATATGTGCGCTGCTAAGGGCAAGATTGTGTTTTCCGCGTTTTGTTCGTGCATTTTTTACATGGCCGATGGGATGAATTTATAATCAATTCCAGGCAAGTCCGTGCTTACCCGCAGTTTCGCGAATACTGCGATATGTTACGAAAAATGCCCATGATAATCGTATTCCAATTTGCTAAATTAACGTAATAATGGTTTGAACAGTCATTGTATATCACCGGCAATGCCATTTACATCAGGAACATGGATAATGACAACAAAGTAAAATAAAAGCTAAATCGAGTGCATCAATAATTACAAATGTGTAATTCACAAGTGTAATTCAGACATTCACTGTTGAGGAAAATTAGTGGCTCTAGGCAGGATCCATTTCTGTAAGATTGTATGAATGATGGAGAATATGCGCGAGAGGACGACCATCGCAGAGATGGAGCGATGAGATCAGTTGGTGTTCGCGTATACGACAGAAGGTGTCATCGCAGCACTGTGACGGAATGAGTGATGGCATGGAGAGAGCTTCATTCAGCAGTGGATAGATAATGGCGGATGGTGTAAAATAGTTCATTTGTCTTGCAGTCAGTGAGTCTGTCGCAGAACTTATGAGGAAAAAGTGAGAACTCATTCTGTCTGCAAGAAACCAGAGGCCTGTAGCATTGAGGCCGAACTCTGTCCGACTATGCCTTTCAACCGAATGGAAACAAAATCAATACACTTTTTCACAATGCTAATCTCGGCGTATTTTGGAACATTTTCAAAATCTCTACCTATTCCACCAATGTTTTTGGGAGCAGACACTTGGAATTGTTTTTCTAAAACAAAAAAAAATATTTAATGTGCTAGGTGGCAGATGGGTTGTTGCATCACAGGAGCATGAGGGGATGGGTGGCTGCCTGTGGGGGCCTTCTTCCACATTGGAGATCCGTCGAATGATGATGCCACTGTGGAGGTAGCGTTCAGGTCACGTGACAGGAAAGAGCCATTTGAAATTCCCTTATGCGAATACCTCAAAGCGCACAGATTTCTCTCAAATCCAAATTGGACAGAAAAAAAACTAAGGCTTTACATTTTCCCTGATGTGAAAGCATTTCCTGGGGGCACGGAGCGTGATGCTCGGGGCAAAATCAGTGAACCCCAACACAGCGAGACAAACACAGCGAGAGATATCGAGGCAGATCCTGAGGAAAGCATTTTTTGAAAGACGAGACAAACGTAATGAACACACACACACATGTTGAGATACAGGTTAATTCATATGAGCAGTTTACTGTAGTTTTACTTGATAACAATAGCAGGCAGTTATTTAAAATAAACTTGAGATGTTTTTTAAATAAGCTGCTGGTCCCTTTATGTATGCGTTTACTGACGTAGCTAATGGATAAACACGTGAGATACAAACACCGGCACACGTCGAAGCAACATTGCAGATGATCGGATAGTGAGAGGCAGACTTTGAGAGAGACATTCCTGTACGTGCACCCTCACTTATAATGTGGCATGGTCCATTGACGCGGGGTTGAACAAGAATGTAATAATTGTGTTAAATTCGCTACAAAGTAAAAATTACCTTTCTAATTCACATTTCTGTCCTGCACACGTAATACTATAAATAGACCTGTCCATTAAATCATTATTTAAGGGTAGGACATGAAATAGCATTTCAAATAAAATTGGTGTGGTACATTAATGAACATTTCTATTTATTTCCACAACGCAGCTTTTGCTACCAGGTGGAAATTGCTCAGATGCCATCCTGCGAATCACAATGTATAACTCAAAATGTAACTGTAACCTTAACATTTAATGTAATACGAATTCTTGCTGGCTTTCTACGTATTCGTATTATCACGGCTGGCTACGTACGATGCGAAAGAAGTTCAAGATACAGGTACATATACTTAACCAATGCATGATGAGCAGAATGGTCAACTCATGGATTCAATGCTTAGACTTCATCAAAGCATTTTTAAACGTACGAAGAGCGTGGTATTATTGTAGGTATGTGGAGACACGTGGTGTGAGAGCGTAGATACATGTGTTAAGAGTGTGGGGCACTTTTTTCACTTGCTTAGTGTCGCGGGTGGATTTTTTAGAGACAGTTGCTGATCTATACACACAGAGAGAGGACATCAATATGGCACACGAGCACGAGGCAGGCGCTTGGTGGTTCTGTACTTGCTGCGTTCACATATCCTGGTGAGTTTGTTATTTCGTCGGCAGAATCTCATCACTTTACAAAAAATAAAGTTGCGCAGCAGATGCTTCATGCATGTGCAGTGACATGAAATATTTGTCACTCTATGGATAGCGCCAGCCACGATTTCACATGTGCTGCTGAGCGCCGGACAATGGAGGGACACGTGACTGGGAGCCGTGGGCTCCTGACTTGATAGAGCTGGGGCCGTGGCCGTGAGCGGGGCGAGCCTGCGCCCAGGGGAATAAAGCGGGGTCCGTTGTGGGGATCAGCCTGGAGTCCTGTGTCTCTTCGTCTTCGCTCGTCGTTCCTCGTTCGTCGGTTGAGTGTAGCCTGATATCGTGGGTCAGACAGCGTGTGTGCTGACTGGCCCGTTCGCTACACTAACGCCCACACACATAGCGAACACATAGACGCCTAGCTATATAACCCGAGTTGTTAGGGTTGTATCTATCTTTGATTTTAATCTTGATTTGAATCTTTTGTTAGGGTTGTGTTTATTAAAAGTATTGCCTCCAACTACAGTGTGTGAGACTATGTGTATAACACACTACTGTCTACACATGATTCATTGATTTATCTAGATATAATGTTTTTTACGCTCTAAACGAAAACTAAGCATTTTTATTATGCAATGTTAAATAATTACAGTGACTTATTGGATTGCAGAATGTCTGATGGGTAATTAACATGTAAGTGACATTTTGCAAAGTGAATGCGGCATGACCAGGTATTCGTGTGAAATAGTATTCTTTCCATATTTTTCTATTTACATGACAGATGTTTCACATTGTCAAAAAGGTTATGTCCTTGCACAACTGCACTTTAGAAGAGCAGCAGCCAGCCGTTCCTTATTCCATCTTGAGAGTGTAAAGACAGGTACATTTTATCTAAAAATGAAGACGCAACATGGTCCCAACTGAATCATTCATATAATAAATTTTACCTGTCATTACTACTTCGGAGGAAAAAATTAGAGCTTGCTGATTTTTTCAAACGCTGCAGTTGTTTAAGGGCTACCGGTGCTGTCAGTGTCTCACGGTCTTGGACAACTTGACAAGATATTTTCACCAACCTTGTAACAAAAATATTAAAGTGAAATGTTTATCTTTACTCAATGGAAGGTGCACTTTCCCACACACTCTGCTATCGCATGACATTCAAGTCATATTTTCATTCTCTGAGCTAAAATATACCAACATTGAGTAAAACATTGTTTTAATAGTATTGGGACTAAGGGACAATTGAAAACCTATTTCCATTAACAGTGGCTGCCCGGCTTTCAACCCAAGATCTCAGAGGTGCTGGCTCTGCCATCAATACTACCTCTGAGCCACCCAGCCACCTCTGTGCTGCCATCTTTGATCATGTGATACATCTGCCATCTCGTGGAAGAAATCTAGGGAGGAAAGGGCCCATTGCACAGCGATTATGTCACGTCCCATCCACTGCAGTGACTACACTGTGTACAGTATACTCAAGTTGCACTAACTTAAGAGTACAGAATTATGTAAACTCTCATTGAGACACCATAATAGTACATTGTTAAGCAATTTCATAACAGCTTTTAAAAATGCAGCTGTAAGCAATTTTTTTTTATTATCTGGCTTAGGGTGACTAAAATACAATTCTACAGACTTACTTGTGCATGTGGTTTATGCAAAAATGGTATCGAGCAAAGCGTGGGCAAAATATTGGGTCAAGCAGAATTGTGCAGGGTTCTCGGGTGTTGACTTGCGTCAGCAGAAGCACTCCGGTAGATGTGACAGAAAGTAATTTCTGCCTCAGAAAAAAAATGCATTTACATGATTAATTTGTTAATCAAGAAAACAGTCAATATAGATTGTTGCAATAAATTACAAAATAATCAATGTGCCAGCCATGTGAAGAAAATGGCGTGATTTCGGTTATGGGCCTAGCTACTGGTCATCTATTCATACAAGATAGATTGCTTAAGAATAAAATCTGTATGTTGCTTTCTGCCACAATTCACTAAGAGTGCCAAATGTGTCAGCCACACTTGATCAGTGAAATGTTAATCCTGCAAAGCAAGCCTAAAATGCCAATTAAAATGTAGTACTCTTGCTATAATTTGTAACTTGAGAACTTAATTACATGTTTTTTATATCAGTTACTCAATCTGCTTTTGTATATTGAATGATTTTAAAACAAAACATATATTAAGGTTATGCGACTTAATAACTTTCCAGTTAATTTAAATTACAAATTACATTACAGTATATATACACAGTGGGGGAGGGGGAGCAGTGGTTAGCACACTGTGCTGTACAGAACCTGCTGACACAAGTTTGATTTTTAGCTTCTGTATGGCTACCATCAGTGGTGAATGTTAGCTAAACCAATCCTGGGCCTCCGTTCAAACAGCCCACGTGATTGAAAGGTGTTGTGAGGCAGTCATCCTGCAGCAGATTGACGAAAGCCTTGAATTCATTATTTCTACCCATGTATGGAGCGCAGAAATCCAATAGTTTTGCGTTTAATTGGCCACCGTATCGCAGATCCTGTAATAAATATGTGGCGCACCGCCGCGGTTAGACCAAATAAACCACACCTCCGAATGGCACGGTTGGTTACGTACGGTAGGAAAGAAGTTCAACATACATAGGAAGTGGAAGACATGCACCAAAAATTATCTTCACTTCAACTTTCTGTCCATTTGTCCACCTTTAGTGTTTACACCCTCACGATTTCTTTGTTCTTTTGTCTTCCCCGTCATTGCCTCTGCCACCCATTGATCCTTTTGCCCTTTCCCTCTCACTTGTCCAATTGAGTTCGGCGTGCGAGTTATCGCCCGTGTCAGTCGCTCTTCTCTTAACCTCCACTCTAAACTTTTTCTCCACGTTCACATTTATAAATTCCAATATATCACCCTTTCATTCGCTTGTCTCTCCACATTACCTTCAGTCACAATTTTATTTTCATCGTCACATGATTGTTATTCGAGTCCCTTCCACACCAAAAAAAGACTGCGATAGACTTCCCCACGGTTTATATATTTCTGTCCTCCCGTGATGTGATCAAGCCAGGAATATTCCACATCTGTTGGTGCCACTGCTCATTTGTTAACCTCAAGTTTACCACCATCTGCTTTCTCCTATATAACTCACTCCACAAGCTCCTCCCTTCTCATTCATTTTTCTAAGTTTTTCTATCACTGTACCCACGTAAACGTAATTGACTCACGCACACAGTTGACCGTGCAGCAGATGGGAAAACACAATAGCTGCCTAAAAACCTTTCTGGGTTGTCCATTGATGTTTTGCAACCTGATGAGATGGCACACTGTGCATTGTACCGATACAGAGAGCATGTGCCACTGGGAGTCCATATAAACAACATGTAAGCTAGAAGCAATCTAAATAACCCATGTTACACTAAACCCACACTTGTTCACATCATTAGCATACTTATTTGATATGAGGGGCACACATTTGGAGGGAGATTTCGATTCCTGATCATTCTGCAGATCCGATGTACTGAATGCAGAGATCGGTCAATCCGAACTTGAATAACGGCTTCGAATTGTATTCTAATTATTGTGTAATAATGTCAAGGTGATTTTGCTTAATCAGGTGAAAAAACAAGATCTCAGTATTGTCTCATTTGCAAGAGTGACCTTGATCAGCACTCTGACAGTAGGAGGAGGTGATGATTGCTGCTTGTGTAATTCCAATTGAATAATTTGTGGTGTAATATTTTAACTTTGGCAAATTTAGACCCTGACGCCAGCACACAATGGCCTGCTCTTGCGAATGACGTCAGAAGAGGCATACTCTCATGGTTATTACACCCGTAGTAATAACCAGGGCAGCCACTGGATTCTAACTGAACCTCTGCAACAAGCTCCCATTCGGTCATGTCACTTCCAATGTAATAACACTGTAAGACAGATATCAACAGAAAATTGTAATGTTGTTCAAATACTACAAGCTTATAGTAATAGGTTTTTACCCTTTCAACTGGTACAAAAACTGACACCTTTATATAAGGCATCATGTTTGCAATAACCACAACACAAGCAGTCAAAATGCAAACAAAAAGAAACAACTCTGATGATAATAGTATGCACTGTCCTTGAAGTTGATTGGTCCACACCCGAGACAGCTTTTCTTAGAGCCTAGCCTCTATTGGTGTGGGACCAGATGACGCCAAAAGGCTGTCTCGGATGTGGACCAATCAACTTCAAGGACAGTGCATATCATTATCATCATCATCAGAGTTCATTTTTGTTTGCATTTTGATTGCTTGTGTTGTGGTTATTGCAAACATGATGCCTTGTATAAATGTGTCAGTTTTTGTACTAGTTGAAAGGGTAGAAACCTATTACTATATTTTGCCACTGGTAAAGGAGGTCTCATAGTGTAAACTACAAGCTTATGTTTACAGGAATAAATACAATAAATAACAATATGCCAACCTATACACTTTCTGGGCTGATGGTATGCAGCAGCATTTAAGTATATATAAGATGGACTATCGCGGACATCCCTAGTTTCTAGTGCATATACTCGGGCTGTAACAGTTATTAAACTGAATTCTTATGATCATGGCGCATGAATAATATCCTGCGTTTGAGACTCGCTTTTCTTCGGTGTGTGTATATATCTAGTATGTGCTGTGGGTGCGGTAGTGTAGTGGTTAGCGTGCTGCACTACAAACCCACCGACCTAAATTCAATTCCAGCTTACGGCCAACACCAGTGACAATTATCTGAAGCAGTCCTGGGCCTTCCCTTGGTCGACTCACCCTCACATGAACACCTGGTGCAATGTGTAAACATCGCTACTATGGAGACAAAGGCGGCTGAGCGTGGTGCTGGTCACCCACACCCTTGTGTGCCATGCGGGCCTTCATAGGTGCTCGGTAACTGTACTTCTACAGTTTTTTGAGACTGTACAAGGGTTTACACTATGAGAACCTCATTTGCCAGTAAAAATATGATAATTGGTTTTTTACCCTTCTATCTGGCAACAAAACTGACACCTTTTTACAAGGAGTCATGTTTGCATAGACCGCAATACTTGCAGTCATAATACAAACAAAAGACATAACTCTGATAATGTGCACTGTCCTTGAAATTGATTGGTCCACACCCGAGACAGCTTTCCTTAGAGCCTCGTCTCACATGGGTTGGACCAGATGACGCCAAAAGGCGCACCTTTTAGAGCCTAGTCTCACATGGGTTGGACCAGATGACGCCAAAGGCGCACAACTCAAAGACAATGCACCATCAGAGTATGAGAACTCGGGGCAAGCATCTACACTATGGGAACCTCATTTGCTAGTAAAAATATGATAATTGTTTTTTTTTTACCCTTCTTTCTGGCAACAAAACTGACACCTTTTTACAACGAGTCATGTTTGCATAGACCGCAATACCTGCAGTCATAATACAAACAAAAGACATAACTCTCATACATAGTGGATTTGCTCGCGAACATAATTGCATTACTGGCCAAATCCCAGAATAACAAAGACAAGGCGTCATCTGGTCCAACCCATGTGAGACTAGGCTCTAAGGAAAGCTGTCTCGGGTGTGGACCAATCAACTTCAAGGACAGTGCACATTATCAGAGTTATGTCTTTTGTTTGTATTATGACTGCAGGTATTGCGGTCTATGCAAACATGACTCCTTGTAAAAAGGTGTTAGTTTTGTTGCCAGATAGAAGGGTAAAAAAACAATTATTGTACAAGGGTTCTTTGCCTTTTATAGTATGTACTGCATTGAAACACTGCAACCACCAAAGGTTAAAATGAACTGTAATGGTAAAAAACGACAAAAGAATAAATTCATTAATCAAATCGTGACCTCTACAGCCACTAAAGATTGTACATGCCCGACATGGTAAAAACAAGGAATTGATTTGTGAATAGAAACATGACCAATGCAGCCCCGAGAGATTCCGCACGATCCGCGTGGTAAAAAAAGATCCAATCAAGATGTGATTTGATGTTGATTGGGTCACATTCTGCCCCGTGCTCAGTCATTCTGATTATCTGCTAAGATTTTTTTTTCTTGTAAAAAATACAATTGAATTCAATTTCAACTGAACCGATGACACATTCTGACTTATAAACATTTGAGGATAATTGAGTTTATAAATTATCAGTGCATTCTAACACTTAGATCATAAGATGCACATATTTTTTAAATTTGTATATCAAACATGTCTGTCTCTTTTCTAAGCTGTTAGAATTTGGCATCATGTACAGGGTTTGACCTACACTTGAAGTGAAAACCTCATACATAGTGGATTTGCTCGCGGACATAATTGCATTACTGGCCAAATCCCACAATAACAAAGACAAGCAGAGATTCGTCACCGAACTTCTTCCACTTTACAGCCGACGACGTGATAAATAACATGGAGTGGCTCGCCTTTGCCTTCCCCATGCCCACTGCTGTACACTGCCTTTTCTTTCGTAAACAACGCTGGCATCTCCACCTTGGCCCCCCATTCACTGTGGATCCCTTCCGTCGTACACACGGTGGAATCCATGCAACACGTGAAGCGATGTGTTTGTCTGAATAGGTGGAGAGTGATTTTGTCGTGAGGCTGCTTTCCCCAAATGCGGAGCTCATTCTGCTGAAATGGCGCGGAATTGCGGTTTCTGCAGCCCACGTGGATTGTGGCTGGAGACTTTAGCGAGGGGGCGTGGTGCTTTTCCAGGGATTGCCTCCTTAATGCCACCGACAACTCATTGGGGTCACCATAATAATGCTAAGTGATTTCATGGCAGTGGGGTAGTTTATTTCAATATGTGTAAACGAGGAATGAATAAGCAACATAATTTACCTGTAAATAAATACAAAATATATACATAAATGTAATTCCTGGTGTTCCCATGCACCACAAGTTCATATCACAGGTTCGCTTATTATTTATTTTATTCACCTTCATCATTACATCTAAATGTAACATTTTAACTCTGTAAATCACTTTGGTCAAGGCGCTATATAAATTACCATAAGATGAGATAAGAAAAGATTGTACTGCATCAACTGCTAAAACAAATTATATATAGGCATGAATTAGATTTAAAACGCTTATAATCACAAAAGTTAACAAACAACAGTAGCAGAACATATCTATTGCACCATTTTATCAACTATAACCCTTACGAGAATAGGTTTTCCCCTTTTTCTGGCAACAAAACAGGTGTTAAGATGTTAAAACACCAAACTGAAACCTTTTACAAGGAATCATGTCTGCATTAACCACAATATTTGTGGTCAGAATGCAAACAAAAAACGCACTCTGATAATATATGCATTGTTTTGTTGCCAGAAAAAAGGGGAAAACCTATTCTCATATTTTGGTAGTGGCAAACGAGGTCCCGTGATATAACCCTTGCGTTACTAGCTTGGTTGATATTCGGCTTGCAGTGTGGATACACAATTTTGGGAGTCGAAACAACATTTTCACTGCTAAAGAGGTACGTGGGCTTGGGCAGGACACGTCAGGTGATGGTCGGTGGTCGTGCCTAATGACGGAGTGACAGCCAAAGTAGGGATGCACCCCGGGAAGTTATCAACATTGGATGGGAACTTTACCGAAAGAACCAAAGAGTATGGATCCTTGCAGTCACGAAAACTTCAAATCTAGAATTAGGTTCTAGGTGGTGACCGACTGAGGAGGCTATTATCCAGCAGTGGATTGATCGCAGCAGCTGATTATGTTGACGATAGCTTTCCCTGATATCCCTGCTTTGCATTTATTAACGTCATATAGAGCCCTGAATCACTTTACCGTGTATCAAGGTATCCCATCGGTGAAATCCGTGACAAAACCTGCATTTGCCAGGGTGCTGATTTCTCTGTCCGTGTTAGGGAAGTACAGAGTAATATGTATCAAGCTTACACCAAGTTCCGAGTATCTAATTGGATACGAGGTGAAGCAGAAGAGTGTAGATCACATCGGGAGGGAGATGGAGAGCTGTGAACTTGAGGTCAAGAGGCTTGATGCTGGAGTCAGGAGGCCAAACCATGGGGATGTGTGGCTTTATGGCAGTTATAGATATCTCATGTGGGAGGTCAAAATTCCCAACAGCAGGGTCAGGAGGTCTGACGGAGGGGTTGGCGGGTCAATTTTAAGGAACGGAAAACCCAGTAGAGGGTTCGGGGCGATATGATGGGCTAACAGCCAGGGAGAGGGAGAGTCACAGAGACGTGCGACAATGGGGAAAAGAGGTTGTGGAGATACCCGAGAGCTAACGAGGCAACTCTTACAACTGAGGTTATCACGAGAGATGAGTAGCTTGGCATACACCAGCACTGGAAGCGTGCAGCCAGGCTCGATGGAGCACCATTCAATGTAACACAGTGCAGTTTTCATGTTATTTGTTCAAAAGCCCACGTATGCTGTTAATTTTCACGCATTACGTAACAACAACTAAAACTAGAAATATAAGTGAAAACGTTACTTAATCTTGATTTGAAGCTTTCGTGACTGCAGGAATCCATACTCTTTGGTTCTTTTGGTAAAGTCACGTAGGTATAATGATGGACGCTTGTGTTGCGCCCGAAATGTCGTGATTTATTTTATTTTATACCTACGTAACGTTGTTTAATCCTAATTTACTGTCTGGCCAGAAACAAATATAACATAGAAATTCTTACCTTCTCGTGAAAATGTATTATCACAATATTTGTATCTCACAAATTGCCTGAATCTAAATAGCCACTTAATTAATGTGCTGCGTTGGTGCCTCTTTAACTTGTACGTAGAGGTTAGGGTTGGTTTCAGTGATGTTTGCTTCCGACTCTTAGGTTTTTTCGGGTAAGTCACGTAGGTAAAAAATAAGAATAAAATAAATAATAATAAATGAAAATAACTCAATTAAATCACGACGTTTCGGAGGCAACACAAGTCTCCGTCTTCAGGTGGGACCGTCACAGCCAAATTTACTGTATCAAGTGTAGAGAAATCCAGGAGACAAGATCTTATATACTGGTTAAGGGGAAGGGGGAGGAGCTTATCTAAATGCGGCAGTCAGGGACTGTTTGCTTCCCTTTCCACAGCACTAATTAAATCATCATGAACTGTAATTGCTGTGTAATCTGAAACGCACGATGTTCTATTTTCAAACAAGTGCTAATGTAAAGATGCGGGTTTTTGTGGACTTTGGCGGTTCATTGGAAGACGTAATAGAGCAGATCCGTCTCATTCACAGGTACAATGGGCCCAATCTGGTGCTGAAGTACAACCGCGCAAGTGGGCGTCTGGAGAATGTGGCGCTGGATGACAAGAGCTCCCCGTTTTACGCCCTGCGAGACCGGCAGGGCAACGCCATTGGTGTCGCCGCTTGTGACATTGATGGGGACGGCCGAGAGGAAATCTACTTTCTCAACACCAACAATGCCTATTCAGGTGAGCCGGGGGTTAAATCACCGGAGGTATAAGCCTCTTGTTGGACCTTAGCGTCCGCAGGGGTTCAGCGTCGGGCCAATATAAAAAGCAGCGAACCTGACCTTTACGTGGCACTTATGTGGTTTAGTGCGACCGCATTCAAAGGTACTGCTGGAGTGTTGGAATTCAGTGGAAGGGCTCCAAAGTCATTAAAAGAAGTATGCCAGCAATAGAAAATGTCAAGGTCACGTCTGTGCTGCGATATTTTATTAATAACTACACCATGTATGGTCAGTACAAATTATATGAAAACGGACATGTACCCACATATTCCCATTTGCTATTGCCTACACTTGTTTTTATTCTTTTTGCAGCAAAGAACACCACTGTAAATCTGGTTGTGACAAATGACACTGAAAATTTTTAATTTTAAACTGGTCAATGTCAAGTTGAGATTATCACTGTTTTCTTAATACAAATTAGTGCAAGAGCCTATTTAATGCATGCTGCGCAAAAGAGAACACTGGGGGAATTGTCTTGCTATGGCTTCCTTTTGGACAACTTTTGACAATTGGTATAAATAGTAATGTAAGAAATCTCCAGCTACTTTTTAACCAGAGGTCAGCGCAAATGAACGTGATGTATTTTTAATTAATACCAGAGGGATTCAAAAGCTTAGGTCTCTTCAACTGTTTTATGACCACTTTAAATGCAGCTGAGTGCTACGTGAACATTTGAATGTAGATAAATTGATATT
Source organism: Callorhinchus milii (assembly GCF_018977255.1). NCBI lineage: Eukaryota > Metazoa > Chordata > Chondrichthyes > Chimaeriformes > Callorhinchidae > Callorhinchus > Callorhinchus milii. Next base: position 130,401 of record NW_024704867.1, read on the forward strand.
GTAATTAATTAACACATGAGTAATTCACGATGCCCGCTTGCAGTACGGAAGTCCGAGTGGAAGAGCCTTGCAGCGTGTTGCATTGCGGAAACAATGTGACGCACAGACCGGTTGTTCTGTGGTTTCAGCATAGTGGTCTCGGCAAAGCGACACATTTACTCTTTGATTTTGGGAACAGAATGGGATCAATGAGGGGCTGGCAGCGCCACAAATGCTGATCTTTTATTGCCAGTTTACGATTACCGTTGTGAATGTATTTCATGGAAAAAACAGCACGAGTCCATAGGCTTGTTGACTTGCCGTACTTTTCTACGACATGTGGCCATTTCCACTATGACCACCTGACTCGCAAAATAAACACTAAAGCTATCTCTTGGATATGCAGAAACAGGCCCAGTTAAACATCTAATTTCAACTCATCCACATATTCCACTCCAAAGCTTCGTTTTTGTATTTATTGTTCATATAACATCACACAATTCCTATTGTGGAAACCCCAACCCCCCTCCCCCAAGTTGTATTTCATATCGTGTATTGGTATTTTGTCCTAAGTTGAAGTCATGTACATTCAGAAAACTTGTGTTAAAGAATAACCCATGGAAAGGTCTTGCCATATAAACGCTTCTGAAATATGTAATAAAGGACTCTCTCTCAGATGTCGATCTCCGTTGTCCTTTATTGGGTTCGTAGAATCTCGTTACCACGGCATCCTCGCTCAGGCCCGCGTCCCTCCGACGATCTCTCCACAGCCACTCGGCTGCTCCGATATGCAGTCTCCCTGCTGCTCCGATATGCAGTCTCCCTGCTGCTCCGTTAGGCAGTCTCCCTGCTGCTCCACCTTGCAGCCACACCGCTGCTCCGCTCTCTAGCTTCACTGCTGCCCCGTATACAGCTAGCCTCCCACAGGCGCTAGCTCTCTGCGTCTGACACCGATGGCTGACGGTGTCGACGTCTCCCACCGCGTGGCGACCGCGCCACTCTCTCCGTCCTGCCCAGCGTGGCCTCCTCCTGTTTCACTCCGTCTCAACTCCCCTTTTCCCTTCCGGTTCTTCCCTAAATCCTCTCTCTCACGTGACCCTAACTCCACCCACTCCCCACGTGACCCAGACTCCGCCCCCCTCAATCCTTGCTCGCATTACACGACCCCCCCCCCTAATGAAAACCCAGCCGTCCCCGGCTGCAATAAATATAATAAAATAATGCGAGCAACATTGTAACCATCTGGCATCACTGGACAACGGAGAATATAACAACGATAACAAGAACAACAAGAACAATCAACGAAAGGAAAGGGATTTGGAACGCGTGCGGGTCGCCGGCCCGTCCGAACGGGCGGCGGTCCCCCCACAGACCGAGACACGACGAGGTTTTAAGATCGACGGGAGTAGAACCGCCCGCCGCTGTTGGAGGCCCGTCAACGCCAAGGTCCCGTTCCCCAGAGAGACCCAAGTCCGGGGTCTCTGGCAACCGTGTCTGTGGTGGGGTTGGAGGGGCAGCGGGGTCAAGTGGCCCCGTCGCCGTGGTAGGCCCACCCAGAGCAGGATTCGCCACATCCGCCTGCGTCACGGCTGGTTCGTCTGTAGAAGGCACGACAGGCGCGCTTGCAGAGTCAACAGGCAAGGGCAGAGGTGCGTCGGGTGCAACAGACACCGGCAAGGCAACATCAGGGGATGACGCATCCGTCCGCGGGGCCACGTAGGGCTTCAACCTAGACGTATGAACGTACCAGCGCCGCGATCCGAACCGAACCCGTGCGGATTGCGGGTTAGGGACTTCAATAAGCTTAACCGGCCCCTGCCATGGTTTGTGAAGCTTAGGGGAGGTCCCCGGCCGCACCTGCGGGCAGTGCAGCCATGCCATGTCCCCCACTCGCCAGGGGCATGTACCGGTCGAGCGCCGGGCGCAACGCTCGTTTCGCGCCTGAGTCTTGGCAGTAGCCAATCGGGCCCCCTCCCGTGCCTCGGCGACGCGTCGAACAGTGTCCTGAATGTATTCGGGGAGAGGTTTAACAGGACCCTTCGCCCCCGTACCCAGCTGTACTTCCACCGGCGGCACATTCTCGCGGCCGTACATTAGAAAAAATGGAGAATACCCTGTGGACGCATGAGGCGTCATCCGATACGCGGAGAGTACCCCAGGTATATGCAAGTCCCAATCAGCTTGTTTCTCGTCAACCGTGTGACATAGCATGGCCGACAGCGTCCGATTAAGCCGTTCCACCATGCCATCCGTCTGCGGGTGGTAAGGAGACGTACGAACCTTCTTGGTTCCCAGAGCAGCGCACACTTCCGCCAACAATTTGGAAGAAAAATTTCGCCCCTGATCCGTGAGTAGCCTCTCCGGCGCCCCTTTGTCCAGCACATATCCAAATAGGAAGGCGTCCGTGATAGACGCCGCCGACTGGTCGGGTAAGGGCCAAGCCATCGGCCAACGGGAAAGATATTCCACCCCGACCAGCAAATATTTATTACCCCTAGCGGATGGCGGGAAAGGTCCCAAAATATCCAGCGCCACCAACTCGTTGATTCGAGACACCTGTATAGACTGCACCGGCGGCACGTAAGGGTTTTTAGGCGGCTTCCGCCGGGCACACTCGGGACACGCCCGAATGTGTCCGACGACATCCGTTGTCATGCCGTGCCAGAAGTAGTCTCGCTGCAATGTTAACAAAGTCTTCTGCACCCCGAGATGTAATAAAGTGTCGCCGTGCAGAGTCCGAATCAATTCGTACCGTAACGACGACGGTACTACCAGACGCCAGCGGTCATGCAATCCCTCCTCCACATGAGCAAACCATCCCGGAGAGCGGCCCCCGGCGTCCCACCGGACAGCAATCTCCCCGCTCCCTTCGCAGCCCGACTCCGTAAAGCCCCCAACGAGTCGTCAAGCAATTGTTCGCGAATCCATACCGAGCGCGGCAGGTTCAGAACCCCATCGGCCGGTCCTGGGCACACCGGAGCCCCAGGCACCTCGACAGCTGACACGACAGGCCGAGGGGGTAGCTGAACCGGCGTACACCTATTCGTACCCGACGCGCAAGCGCAAGGGGACCCCTGCGGTAATCTGGAGAGTGCGTCCGCATTCGCGTGACGCGACCCCTTCCGATATTGTATGTCGAAGGAAAATTCCTGCAGGGTCTCCAACCATCGTGCCAGTTGGCCAGATGGTTGGTCAACCTCAGGGCATATTGCAGAGCCGCATGGTCCGTGCGCACAATAAACGACCGGCCGTAAAGATACGGCCGATATTGGCGGAGAAAATAGACAATAGCCAATAGTTCGCGGCGAGTAACGCAGTAGCGGGTTTCTGCCGGGGACAGTACACGGCTACCGTAGGCTACCACGCGTTCCACGCCGCCCTTGGACTGTGACAGAACGGCCCCGATCCCAGTGTCACTAGCGTCCGTATCCAGAATAAAAGGTCGATCAAAATCCGGATAGTCCAATGTCGGCGCCGTCGCCAACCGATCGCGTAGGCCCTCAAACGCCGCTTCCTCCGGCGGACCCCAACTGAACCTCCGACCCTTACCCGTAAGGAGGTGCAAGGGCCTAGCGATCATAGCAAAGTTCGGAACGAACCTGCGATAGTATGAGGCGAACCCCAGGAAGCGACGTACGTCCCCAACTGAGGCCGGGGTTGGCCAGTTGCGGACGCACGCCGTCTTCTCCGGGTCCGTGGCCACCCCGTCCGCACTGACTATGTGTCCCAAATAACGCACGGATCGTTGCAGTAGGTGACACTTTTTCGGTTTGAATTTTAAATTGGCGGAGCGCATCCTAGCAAAAACCGTCTCCAATCTCTGCAAATGTTCGTCAAATGTGCGGCTAAAGACGATGACATCGTCTAAATAAATCAAACATGTCTCCCACTGCAGACCCGTTAACACCAGCTCCATCAACCGCTGAAAAGTGGCGGGGGCCGCATTCAAGCCCATCGGAAGGCAATTAAACTGAAACAGTCCCTGCGGCGTACGGAAAGCCGTCTTTTCCCTCGAGGACTCGTCGAGGGGAAGCTGCCAGAATCCCGAAGAGAGATCCAGCGTTGAAAAAAACTTCGCCCCAGACAAGGCATCGAGGGAATCATCCATACGCGGCAGGGGTACGCGTCTGCGACGGACACCTTGTTCAATTTTCGAAAATCGACGCAAAATCGCAGTTTCCCATCCTTCTTCTTCACAAGGACTACCGGCGCGCCCCATGGACTGTTAGACGGATATATTATGTCAGCGGCCAGCATGTCCTCCACTGCACCGCGAACCTGATCCCGCTCCGTCGGGCTCAACCGATGCGAGTTCAACCGAATCGGAGCGGCATCCCAAGTCAAAATCAAGCTGAACACGTCGGAATAACTTAGCAACAGCGCGCGAAGCGCGTCCCCGCATAACTCGGCAACCCAACGGTCATCCTGCCCCGTAGGCCCCGAAATCCCCCCTACCATGTCCCGGCGGGCCCGGTTGTCATGGGCCGTGAACGCGGTCGTGGCGTGAGCCAAAACCGTTCCGGCCGGGACACTGACATTCTCCGCACTCCCATTTAGCACCTGTAAGAACGGGGGCTGGCCCGGCCGGACAATCGTTTGTGCCCCAACCAGCGCCGAGCCGCCCGTTATAGCCGTGGACGGTGATAACAGAACCCCCGCCGCTCCCTCAACGCCAGGTACTGGCTTCCGATATCTCAACGGGATAAGCATCTGCGAACCAGGTGGAATGTCAACAGATACTTCGGACAGCGCCTGCACCTGGCAAACAGGGGCAGGCCGGCCCCATGGCGACGGTAGGAACGAAATTTTCCGCCCCCCTGGTAATTCAATGCAATTTTGATCCACCCTTATTTGAATGGGCATTTTTGCCAGGAAATCAGTCCCCAACAAACAGGGTACCGCGAGGGACCTAGAGATCAAAACGGTCCCTGAAGCCGACACCCCCCCAATCGATATGTTGGCGTCCACCTGGCCCACAATGCCCATACTTCCCCCGTTCGCCGCTATGCATGAATCATAAACCGCTCGCACTCTCCCTGGCGGAATGCCCAAAAGATGGAAAATGACATCCGAAATAATGGTCGCGGACGCACCGGAGTCCACCAAAATACGCACCTCGACCCCCTGAATAGAACCCGGTACCGTGGACGACCCCGTAGCGGCCGCAACTACCCTCCGTGCCAATCGGCGCCATTGCGTCAGCGAGCGACACGGGTCAATCGGAGGCACCTCGTTGTTAACGACACACGGACCGCGCGGCGATGGTGATGCATGAGGTGACAGGCCTTGCCGGGTGTCTGATGCGCACCGACTTGCCTGTCCTGGCTGGTCTTTTCGCGCGACGTCCGTGGTCGAGGCCTCCTGCTGGGGCGGCCCCGGGATGCGAGCCCAACAGTCCCTGGCGAAGTGGCCCTTACGGCCGCAGCGGAAACACTCCACGTCGTTCCGGCGCGCGGCACCCCCTCTGTCCCGACGCTCCCACGCCGGCGGGCCGGACCTCGGCCCCGTTCCCCCCCGAGCAGGCCACTGGGCGGAGGCGGCCGTCAACTCCTGCGGACCCTTGTCGTCAGGAATGTAGACCGCCTTCTTAGGATCCCACCCGTAGCACCGCCTTCAACGATGGGCCCCCCGTCCAAGCTAACACCTGCTTCCAGCGTCGGAGATTAAATTGAGCGTCCAAGCACTTAGCCGCAGCACGGGACGTCAATTTATCATGGCTGCACACCGGCATGGGGATCCCCAGGTCTCTAGACAATTCCAGCATCTTGCCCAACACAAGGGGCTCCAACAAATCCGGCTCCGTCTCGGGTATGCTGCCATCGCCAGTTCCAGAACTGCGCCTCTGAAAGCCACCGGCGATTCATCAGGCGCCCGTTGGCGCTGAACAAATCTACGATGGGCATCGTCCGGAGGCTCGTACGCATCCGCCATTTCCTCGAAGACACCCTGCAGCGTCTTCTTCTTGTCGGCCTTGATGGAGCGGAAGAACCGGACGGACTCGTCGTCGAGAAGTGTTGGTAAGACTTCCAGGGCCTCCGCGTCCGTCCATTTGGCGGAGCGTACGGCCGCTTGAAAACGGCAGGCGAATGCGCTCCAATCGCCGCCGATGGAGAATTCTTTGACCGTTGTTAAATGACGGCTGCGGGTTCTTGCTCCGCCGTCCTCCGCCATGGTGACTCACGCGCAGCGACAAGATGGCGTCACTCCGCAACGTGTGCAAGATGGCGGCTTCCCCGGCGGAGGGCGCAAGATGGCGGCTTCCCGCCGTTCCTCCTCGCCACGCCCAAGATGGCGTCTTCGTGCCGCGTGGTCGAGAGGGCTGATGGCGACGGCAAGGCCCCGGCCCGTTGTTCCCCGCCGGGCCTCCCCGAAGTCGTCGCCGGCGTCACAAGGTCGCACAACTGCGCCAACACCGTCTTCAGCGCCTCCAGTTGCGCTGCCACCTGTCGCCATCCGTCCTCAGCGTCCAGTCGTGCGGATGGGCCCACCGAGGCGGCCACGTCCTGCATGCCCGCTTCATCGCTGTCTATCGTCGGTAGCGCCACCGCTGGAGGGAGGTCGTCGTCAGAAGATGCTGCAGAAGATGGTGCAGGGACTTCTTCCTCCTGA